>NC_060910.1:4614847-4792347 GCF_014805685.1 Silurus meridionalis
CCAGGAGACATGCCTATATATCAGAGCTCATCTCGGCACACTGTTTATCTGATATGTGTGATGCCAGAGACTCTATGATGTCCAACAGCAGCGGCTGGCTGAGCGATCGCAGGTTGGGGAGCTTGGACACCTTTAGGGGAAGGAGAGCAGAGCAAAAAACGAATAAACCGACAGTAAAAACGAAACGACACAAGCTGAAAATAACGAGCAAATCAAAAACGCAGGAGAAACAAACAAACAAACAAAAACAAATAAATTACAAAAATCCTGCGATAGTCTTTTGGCACTTTCATGCACCATGCAAACATTGTATTGAATTGTATTGTATTGTAATGTATTGATCACACGGATCTGATTTAGACGGTACACGTTGCGATCTTGCACTGATTAGAAGTGAGGGCAGGACGGATTTAGCCGTGGTCAGGTAACCAGCACAGCCGCAGTGCGTCGCTCAGCAGTACACCCACCTTGATAAACTGGTGCACTATAATATGCAGGCAGTGCTTCTTCATGTCCAGAGCCTGAGTTTTATCCGCTGCCTCGAGTATCTAAAAAAAATAAAAGAAGTTTAGAACTACATTTAATGCACAGTATCCATGAAAGACCTGTAGTTTTCTATAATGCCCAAAACACTTGTTCAATCTTATTTTTTTTAACAATCTCCTCTCTCTTTTCTACAAAATTTCTATGATCTTAACGTAAAAAACAGGTTACACGCTCCGTAATTGTATCGCGAGTAAATCTCGTGCCTCGTGAACGTTTCCGGCGTATATCATGGAGTACGAGTTGACATCTGGATTCTCTATAAGAGTTACTACAAAAAAACAAACAAACACCTTTTATGTCGAGATCAAAAGAAAAGTAAGGCATGAAAACAAAACAAAAAAACCCCACACCTTGATGTCGAGATCACAGGGAAAATAAAGTCTTGATACTGAAAAAACACCTTTTACGTCGAGATCACGAGAAAATTAACTCATGATAACGGAAAAAAAAAACCCTTCCATGTCGATCATGAGAAAATTAAGACGTGATACCGAAAAAACGTTATATTGAGATCAAAAGAAAATTAAGACGCAATAAAAACCCTTTTATGTAGAGATCAAAAGAAAATTAAGACAAGATAACGAAAAAACGTTATATCGAGATCAAAAGAAAATTAAGACGTAATAACTAGAAAACATTTTTGTTGAGTCGTGATCATAAGAAAACGAGAAGGATAAAAAAAATATCATAATGCATGGCTTCTTAGGCTACTTCCCAATATTATGACATCATAGGATTATGTTAAATAGCATACAGTAGGGAAGTTTACTTAGTACATTTTTTCAAATGTCTGTTCTTTATTAAACTATTTTTTAATGCTGGGAATCAGCAATATCTTACTTTCAAGAAACTTGACTATTTTGACAGGAATATATAACTATATATTTACCTGCAAGACATTCTCTACAGTTACGTTCATCTCCAGGTTCTGCTTGCAGTAAGCCTGCAGCCGATTGTTCGAGAAGCCGTAATAATACGGAGCGGAAAACAAGTAGCTGAATTCAGGTTAAGGATAAATGAAAAATGGACGAATTTTTTTTTGGGTACATTGAACAAAATGCAACAATGACATCAGGAAATACAGCGATTTAAAATAAATAAATAAATAAATAAATAAATAAATGAATTGTAAAACAGCTTTTATGTTGAGATCATGGGATAATTAAGACGTAATAACAAGAAAACGTTTTTTGTTGAGTCGTGATCATGAGAAAATGAGAAGGGAAAAATAATATATATAATGCATGGCTTCTTAGGACTTCCGTACTTTTTACATCATTATGAAATAAATACTCTAAAGCGATGCAGCTTGTCATGTCACGTTCTTATTAAAAATCAATGCTTTGATATAGAACTCAAGGACTGGATGTGAGATGTTACAATAACATCTAATGATACATCAAGATTATGACATACAGTGATTAAAATAAAAAAAATAAAAAATAAATAAAATAAATAAATTGTATTACCTGTGATTGTTTATTTTACTATTTTTACTTTAGTATTATTTATTTCCAATTTTTATTCTTGGAAATCTTTTTGAAATGCAACTTTTAAAGGTGCTATATAAAATTAAGAAATTATTACTAAAATTATTATTATTATTATTATTATTATTATTATTTAGGGGACTTTATCCTAATAATATACATGATATAATATTAGTGTACTGGTTCTACGATAATGACCCCATTTTCACAACCTCTGCTGCCCATGATGGTGGGACAAACAGACCTCTTTTCATACATCTGAAAAAAATGTGTGTAAATACATGTGGCAAAAAAAATTTAGCATTGTATAAAAGGATACAGCGAATCCTCTGGAGGCATGTTGACGTCTCCGTAGTAAATGTAGCGCAGCATGGACTCGAAGGCCTGTTTGCTCGGCACCATTTCTCCTATGGAGATGTTCACCTGGCCATCCTCGGGCATGAAAGAGCGGAACATCGCTTCGAAATAGCTGGCAGGAAAAAAAAACTGATCTGAGAACTAAGACTGAAGGTTTCAGAGGATTCAGATGTAGTGTTACTGACCTTCTGGTCGAGCAGATTAGAGAATTCTGTTGTAATGTAACATTATCATGCACATTCTTCCAGACTTAAGAATTTTGCCGTCAGACAGACAACAATGTACCTGGAGCGAGCCGCCAGAATGGCTTTATGTGCAGGCCGAGGATGTCCGTCCAACAGCAGGATGATGTCACAGAATTCCAGCCCCGCCCCTTCCAGGTAAGCCTTCATGTCCTGTACCAGAGACGTACCTATAAAAAACAAATAATCAAGGTGTTTCTTTCTTTCTACATCGTTTTTATTTTAAACATTAATTTGCAATTCAAATTACATACAATGACATGTACAATTGCCTAATGTGTTTTAAGTATAAATTATGTATATGTGTGTGTGTATGTATTTATATGTATGTATATGTATGTATATGTATGTATACATCAAAAAACATTGGTGAGATCTGATGCTGCTGAGGAGTTCTGGGGTGCAGTCATTGTAGCAGTTTACTAGATTTGTCACAATCTTTAGCCACGGTTCAGGGAATAAACACATAGGTGTGATGGTGTGATGGTCATGCGTCCATAAACATTTGGTCTTACAGTGTGTGTGTGTGTGTGTGTGTGTGTGTGTGTGTGTGTGTGTTTCAGGCCTACCTATATCAACTGGTTGGTCCGAGTAGACTCTGGGAGGTGGCTGCTGTTTGCGTCTCACGATCTCCACGATCAAAGGAGTGGAAAGGTGCTCAAACTCCTTAGTCATAATCACCTGATTAAAGTGGGTCTCCTTCACCACAAAGTTGAGGCAATGCTCCTGAGAAAACACACACACACACACACACACGATTATTATCTCGTACTGTACATTTAAGGAGGGGAAAAAACTAAACAATTTAAAGTACAAACATCACAGTCACTTTCCCTCGCCACTGAAGCTTTATTAGATGTTCATTAGGGATATAAACCCAGATCTAGATTTCTATTTCTAAGCTATTTTGTGGCACAGCGATGATGTTATACACCAGAATCAAAATCAGTATCAGAATACTTTATTAATCTCATAGGGCAATTGTTTGGCTGCAGTTACTCACAGTAAAAGATTAAAGTAAAATAAAAAAATAAGAAAATTTGGTTACACTATTTTAAGAATCAGAAATTAGACCATAATTAATAACGGCATTTGTAAGTTTGATTTATATGCCATTATAAGCTATTTATAAGGTTTAATCACAAAATAGTAAAGACTGAATTCCTCACTGTAATATTTATTGTCTTCTCTCATAATATATGTATATTATAGGACAGGGAAGATATACTATATTCATTTCATACATATTGCAATGAGATTATTGCACATAATTGCCCAAGATATAAACAATACATAAGTGTGGCATAAAAATCTATAACTATTATCTATATAATATCTATAACAACAGTAGAGTTGCTTGTATGCTTGTTGAATCTGGTAGAAAAAAAAAAAATGTACTAAACCCTCAGGTTCCTGTTTGAGCCCGATCTCGTTTTGTGCATTAAAGAAAAAATAACATTGTAAACATTCTTTACATAAGTCTGTATAAATAATTTTGCTTTTCGGTCACCTTGAGCTGGTCGAGCTGCAGTTTGTTTGCATTCTCACACACTGAGAACGTTCTGCAGGTCAACAGAGGCCTCGATGTACTGCACGCACAGCTGCTCCAGCCGCGAAAGCTTGAAACTCAGTGCGAGTTTATATACGTCCATGATCAACAGGACATCTTGAACGTGACCTGAGGACGAATCGGAGAAAAGGGAAGCGGGTTCGTTTTAGACCATGACGTGACACGTTTGTTTTCCGATATGATGTGTTTGTTGTTATAAGAAACTGAAACACAATGGTTAGCGGGAATAGCTAGTGGATGCAGCTTGCACATATTAGGACCGTTTTCACTCAGGGAAGTTTTTTTTTCTCCCCTCAGCGTTTTGGTTTTTTCAGGATCTCATGAAACCTTTTTTAAATACTGCACCAGAGTTGGTCTTTTGTGCATCTCAAACTTGAGGTAAAAGTCTCTGAAAATCCAGAGAGACAAAACTTTAAATTCCTCAGGAGGTTCCTAGAAACTTTTTTAATATTTTTTTATTACTATATGGACAAAAAGGGCTCCTCACCTACATCAGTACTTGACTTTACTAAACATTCCAAAATCTAGTGGAACATCTTCCCAGAAGTGTAGAGGGAACTATAAGAGCAAATTAGGACTAAACGTGGAATGTGATGCACATACTAGCACATACTATACTTATGAACAGGTGACCAAATTTTGGCAATACATATTCTACATCTGACAGATTTCAGGCTTCATAGAGTGTGTGTGGTGAGTACGGACCTCTGCGTGGGTACTGGATTTTGTCCGTGTACAGGAATTGCATCAGCACCTCGAACGGCTGAGCCTCCGCCTCTCTGATGGACACCTCTAACATAGGTGCCCTTATAGTGCTGGAGCCGTCCTTCTGTCTGCCGGCTCCAGACTCCTCGCTCTCCTCACAGGCCTCGTGTTTACTCCTCTGCACAAAGGGAAAAAAGTGAGAGAAATAGAGTAGCATTACACAACAGGAAATAGCATTTAACATCTAAATTCAACATAACCCACTCTCTTTTTGATAGCATCCCACGAAATGCTACATTTTAATATAATACGTTTATTAGCATACACTATATGGACAAAAGTTTGTGGAAACCTGACAATAAGATGGTATGTGCTTCATGAACATCTCATTCCAAATAAAGTCCCCATTTATCATTATAATATCTTTTAACTTTACTATGAAGATGAGATTTTATTTTAATTTTTTCAATCAGCCACAAGGGGTGTTAGTAAAGTCAGATATTGATGTAGATGAGGTGAGGAGGCCTGGGGTTCAGTCAGCATTTCAATTCAACCTAAAGCAGGGTTTAGAGATTTACAGCAGGAGAACAGTTTTGGGTCTCCTAGTTCAAGTGAAGGGTACATTTCATGTTACCACATCTAAAGACGTCCTATGCAGTTGTTTGCCTCTGTTTGTGGAAAAACCACATATGGCTGGAAAAGTCAAGGTGTCCCAATTCTGTTGTCCATGTATTGCAAGAATATATATATATATATATATATATATATATATATATATATATATATATATATATATATATATATATATATATATATAAAAAAATAATAGACATTAATGTAATTAAGCGATGCAACAGCAAGTTTCAGAGTCGAATGCAATCAAATGCTAGAGACCCGTGTACTACCCCTGCCTTAAGAATTGCTCAGATCATCCTAAAGTTTTTTTATTAAGACCCACATACACAGATCAGGCATAACAATATGATATTATAATATTATGACTGGTGCAGTGAAAAACACTGATTCTCTCTCCATCATGGCACCTGTTAGTGTATGGATATTTTCATTAGGCAGCAAGTGAACATTTTGTCCTCAAACTTGACGTGTTAGAAGCAGGAAAAATGGGCGAGTGTAAGGATTTGAGCGAGTTAAACAAATAGTGATGTCTAGACGACTGGCTGGTCCGTGTGGTCTGATCCAACGGCTGCTGTAGCTCAAATTACTGAAGAAGTTAACGCTTTTAATACTTGAAGGGTCAGGACTGATTTGGCAGCAAAATGGGGACCAACACAATATCAGACAGGTGGTCATAATGCTATGCCTGATGGGTGTATGTCCTAGTGCTTTTTCATATAATCACCACTCATAATAATGGCAGCATGATCTCAGGCTGACTTGTTTCTGTCGATCTCTGGCCTGAAGAATCTTCTTCCGCAGCCACTGACAACGTGCTGTTACTATGGCGATATGGCCCAGAACCCTCTCCTCTCTCTGGAGACCACAAATAAGAAAGACAAAGTATTAACATTCTGAACACATGCAAACAGAGATGTCACGCTACTCGTGACAATCGGATCTTTTTAGCAATAAATCGTTTAAGAAATCATTATGGGATGCAGACAGACCTCTCCGAGGATAAACTCCACGTCGCAGAACTGCCTGTTTTCCCACAGCTTTCCGTAGTCTTCATGAAGAGTGCATTTCGGATAACAGGAGAACTAACAGAATATTTTTAAAAAGGGGTAAAAAAAAGATTTAGGACTCAAATTCAACAAGGAAAGGAATTTTATTTATCACAGAGCTTAGGAATTCTGAACGCTCAAAACATGCTCATTCGGATCCTGTACCGGCAGCTGCAATTCACAGCTTTATATTAAGCGTTGATTTTAATACTTTCTTGTTTCTATGGTAACAGCTACTTCATGGGGACTTAAATGTCAGTCCTCTTACCACGATATCACTTATATATATATATATATATATATATATATATATATATATATGATAGAGAGAAAGACAGACAGAGACAGATAGATGGGTGGATGGATGGATAGACAGATGGATAGATAGAGAGACGGTGTGTGTGTGTGTGTGAGTGTGTGTGTGTGTGTATAGATATATAGAATGTGCGTATGCCTTTCTATCTATCTATCTATCTATCTATCTATCTATCTATCTATCTATCTATCTATCTATCTATCTATCTATCTATCTATCTATCTATCTATCTATTTACCGTAATGCCCCAAATACAAGATGATATTTTTTTATGTAAATGCATCTCAATAAACAATGTCGTCTTATATTCGGGCTGTACTATTAAACTTTCTTTCGGCTTCTCCCGTTAGGGGGCGCCACAGCGGATCCTCCGCACGTTTGATTTGGCACATGTTTTTTTTACGCTGGATGCCCTTCCTAACGCAACCCTCCCCAATTTATCCGGGCTTGGGACCGCTATTAAATGCAAATAATACAATACACCTGCAAAACTAGGTGGCGCCAAATACAGGTAAACAAGTTCCCCTGGACTGAATCGATCTGATAACCTACGGTCGTTTACAGTACCAATACTGCATGATGGCAAGTGCCTGTCTAGAATATACCGGTTCAAAAGTCGTCTAATCTAATTTGATCTATGCTAGACCAGCATCTGAGGCGAGCAAAGAAAAGCTTACCCAAGCCTACCCAAAATCAACTGCGTCGAAGAAATTGACTGGCAAGTGTGTCAGTATGTAGCCTGCGGTAAGTCTGCTGTGCAATTGGATACTCCAGGTATGGGTATGGGCATGTTATTTTCACAATGAGTTGGACAGCCAAGCTATTGACCATTGACTAAGGAGTCTCCAGTGTCAGTGCTTCGTGATTTTCCCACCACAACGTCATACAACATTAAACATAACTTTAAACGGATAAAACCATAGCTGTAAATAAATATGTAGTATTTCATAATAATCTTTGATACAGTGCAGTGGTGTAAAAAGGAATAAATCATCCCACACAAAAATTAATCATATTCCAATCACTGCACCAATCTGTAGTGCTTCAATAGTTGATCTTTAATATCTATGGAATGGTTCGTGTGAATAAATTCCTCACCTGAAATCTGTACATCTCTCCACTGCGAACGTTGTTGTCCACCGTTCCGCCAAAAATGTACATGGCGTCATGGATCACCGCTGCTGCGTGGAACAGCCTCCCGCTCGGCATCTGAGAGAAAACGTCCTGCATTATCATTTACAAACTTTTGATAGGAAGTTATTAAAAACTAAAACATACCATTTAAAAAGTACTTAATTTTATTACAAATATAAAAAAGAATCGTAGTGAATAATGAATAAGTGGTAAATGAAATAAATATGAATATAGTAATTACATTAATAAATATTGAGGAAAATAAAAGCAATGCATTCGAACTGAAATAAATAACACTCCAAATTAATAATATAAAAACAATTACATCCAAAATGAATAATACAAAAATATAAGATACTTCAAAAAAACAGCATGTGGAATCAGTGATTCACCTCTAGAGGCCGCTCTTGTACTGTGTAATGCAACCCGGAAAAACTATCGATATGTATTTTTGCTTATAGCTGCTAGTCGACTATCTGTGCCAGTTAATCTGCAAAACTGATTAACTCGTCTACTCCACGATTTGTTGTTAGTAACCAACATACCTCACTGTCAGTACTGGGCTGAATCACCTCCCAGGTTTGAGAATCCACATCGTAGCAGTGCAGCTCGTTGGGAAGGGTGTTATCTGCTGCTCCCCCGAAGACATAGAGGTGGCGATCGAACGCAACCATGGTGTGGCCGTAGCGTCTTTGCGGAGGTGGCGGGGAACCTCTGAGTAAATGCTCGGTTGGGATACGGGTCCATCTTTGGGGGAAAAAAAATTACGCTTATATAGTATATTGGATTTATGAAGTAAATTTGATTTGGAAAAATAAAAATCAGAATCATGGCAAACATCTGATTTAATTTCTTTCTCAGCTAAATAGTAATTCGGTTTTATCTTATTCAAAAAGCACATCAGTTACATAATGTGTATCTGATTCATGTAGCGCATCTGGTTCAATATGCATATCTGCATTAAGAAGTAGAGGTAGACTGATTCACCGGTTTTGCTGATTAATCAGCACCGATCAGCAAACATCCAAACGGAGAGTTTTTCTGGGTTACAGTACAAGAGCGGCCTCTAGAGGCGAATTACTGACACCACATGCTGTTTATTTGGTGTCTATTGTATTTAATTTATTTAATATGTAAATGTTTTTATTTTCTTTTATTAATAATAATTATTATTCCTTTTATTTAATTAATGTATTCATTTATTTAATTTAAACCTTTTTTTAACGATTCAGTACTTTTTTTATTTCTTTTTTTTTGTAATAAAGTTCAATACATGGATTATGTATTTTTTTGTTTGGTTTTTATCCAGTATTATTTTCAAAACTATTGGTTTATTAAACATTTATTGACAATCTATCAAGAAGCGCATCTGATCTGCGCATTTGTGCGCCAGAATTATATTTAATTCCTTACATGTGACCTTTAAACTCGAACTGGAAAAGGTTGTTGGTGATTTTGGCCCCACTCTGGCCCGAGAAGACGAACATCTTGTCCCGGCACACGGCTACCGGGAAATTACAGCAGGATGGGGGGATCTCTCCGCTCTGCTCAATCTGCACAGATTATCATTCGAATAAACTCTTAGAGTGTTTAACACGTTTTCTTACATAGATACTTAAATCGTTCTGAGGTTCACAGCCTCAAACTCCTCACGCACCTCTTCCCAGCACGCCTGCTCCCGATCCTGAAGTCTGATCGTCCACATGTCATTCAGCCTGAGGGCCAAAAACATTAGAGTCACATATTAAAGATTATTACTTAATAATAGTCTTGTATAGTCTGTATTGTCCAGTCGTCATCTATAAGCTAAATGTATAGTGTTGTTATTTCTCTGTACTTTTGAGAGTCACCAACAGCTGGAACCAAATTCCTTGTGTGTGTCAATAAACCTGATTCTGGCAGATGTGTATTCCATAAAAATGACAGCGTTAGGTGCTAAACATACCGTGCATTTCCATCATAACCAGCGAAAATCCACAGCTTATCGTTGTACACAGTGGCCCCGTGAGCGGAGCGAGCAACTAACCTGAAACGTTAAGAAAAATTGTTGGAATTTGCACAAATTATTTTTATTTTCATATTTTTACATGTAAATAATATTGACCTTCCTTCCACCTTCCACTCCGTCCACTGGCCCGTGGCGAACTTGTATTCGAACAGATCGTTTTTGTTTTTCAGGTTAGAGTTGGAATAAATATCCCCTGTATAGCCACCTAAAATATATACACACATTTACTACAAGGATACACATATACATACATATACACAGTATATAAACAAAAGACTGTGTACACCTGTTTGTTATACAGAGTCCTCCAGTTTAATGTTCTGTAAATATTCTAGTATTTTCATTGGTGATACATTTTGGGAGATTCCTACATTTCTGAGTAGGAAAGCTGTCTTTTGTTTTTGAGTGAATTACAATCAAATGTGTTTTAGACGTGCGTTTTTCAGTGACGACATTAACGGTTGTTTTTTCATTTCGCAGTAAAACGGGCGCGAGTCTGGAGATCCAATACGCCATCTTGTACATATGATCTGGTCGTATCCGGGTCCAAAATGGAATTTGGGGAATTGTCTTTCATAAATTGTTCAATAGGGTTGAGATCGAAGCTCTATAGAAGGAGATCTTCCACTCCAAACCGTGTAAAGCATATCTTCATGGAGCTGGCATTAAGCTCATAATTCAAGAGACATCCTATATATTTGTGTGCCTTCCAACTTTGTGGTAGCCATTCAAGAAAGAATCACATATGGTAAGAACAGTTAGGCGTCCCAATACTATTGTCCATATCGTCTATATATTCTGTATATAATCACAGAATATTGTACAGGGAGAAAGAAACCATTTGGATTTTTCTAAGTAAATGAACAAGAAATTTAAACAAACTTTACCATTAGGATTAAAAGTATAAAATAAATGATTTATTAAATAATAAATACAATTAAATAAATAATAAAATTCACCTTAACAGCACCACCTACTGGACAAAAATAAGATGTCCAAACTAGATGCATGTCAAATTGTGCACTACTGTATAACATTAATAAATTAAATTTTTATTATTATTATAATTTTTTAAGTGTACACTCCTGAGTAAGGAAATAATCCAGACCCAAGCTGGCAAAATAGGAAGCTTGTAATGGTCATAACAATAAACCATTGTAGAGAAATGTGCCTGTCTTTTAGCACTATTTAATTTTAAATCAATTTACTTTTATTTGTATATCACTTTTAATAATGGACAGTGACACTGGCATGGAGAAACATCCTTAGATGGAATGAGGATGAAACCTTAAGAGGAACCAGACTCAAAAAAGAACCTATTTCCATCTGGGTGGCACCGAATGTCCACCCATTACAGTTCATAACCCAATATTAAAAGTCATTACATTAAATCTGACATTATTTACTTGTTTATGGAGGTCTGGGTGTAACCCAAATGGTCAGTAAAATACGGACTACACCTTCAAGAACTCGGTAATAAGTGTCTTAAATCATGTGTTAGATCATTTGGTACTTTTTCTCACTTTGGAGGTTCACTGGGGATCAGGGCGCAAGCGGAAATAAGAATAATATACCCACCAAACACAAACATGCTACTGCCATACACTACAGCGGAGTGGTGGTACCGGGGGGCAGGAGGAGTCCCAGTGGTAAACGCCCTGTCCAATTACAAAACATCCGTCTTAGTATACAAACACGTTCAAAAATGTATAATGTAATAGTAATAATAATAATAATAATAATAATAATAATAATAATAATGTAGACAGTCGATTTTCTGTTGCACTGAAGCAGTAATGATGAAAAAAAAAATCAATTACAATTACAAACTGTACTACAACTAATAATAAAATGGACAAAGAAATGTATAAAAAATATATATATTCATGAAAAGACTCACATCAATATGAATTCATGACATGACTGTAGAAAATCAAACAAAAAGAAAAAAAGAAAGAAAGATTCTGACCGACACCACGAGCAGTCCTTCACGTCGAAGCGCAGCAGGTCATTAAGCATGTTCTTTCTGTAAGAATGATAGAAAGAAAGAGGAAAAATCACTTTGGTGTTCGTCCCAAACTCAAATAGAATGCTTTAAACGCTCATTGGTCCTGACAGCGTTCACATCTGGCCACATCTGCTGCGCTAGAACATCTATTGCGGAGGATTTTGCACTTTTGCACTTTCATTTATTTAATTCAGGGTCACAATTGTGGTGGATACAGAGTCTGTTTTGGGATCAGGACACCAGTCCATCGAAAGGCACCCCACACACACACACACACACACACACACACACACACACACACACACACACACATGCACAGATAGGTTTAGGTACCTTGCTCAATGGCCCAACAGGGGTATCTTGGTTGGGCTGGTGGCCTTATGATAATAAACCCAGAGCATTTACCACTGAACCACCACTGCCCAGTACACAAATTAATACCACCACATATATGTCCGGCACCTCCATGAGAGCCTCCTCCTTCTCCTCCACACTAAACAACTATTGATCAAACCTGGAACACTGATTAAACCCCGGACTGTATCACCTGACGTGGATAAACAAGCACAGATCGCTGATCTATCATTTACTTCCAAGATTAAAATTAAATATATAAAAGGGTATAAATCCGTGACAAAGAAGTGTGTCAGGTGTGTGATAGATAGTGTGTGTGTAGTTTCTTCTCACCCATTATCACCTCCGAACACGTAGATGGCATCTCTGTAGGCTACAACGGTGTGCTTGCTGCGCCTAGAAGAAGAGGATGATGAAGAAGAAGGATGAAGAGGGTCAGATATGCAGAACGCATGAATGCAACACTAATAGCAAAGGTCTGATCATCTGATCAGGTGTTTACCTCGCCCCCACAAACTCATCACAAGGAGGAAGCCTTCTCCAGCGATGGACTGTCTCAAAAGGCCCGAAGTTGAGGGTGAGATATTCCACACTGTCCGAGCAGCTGTGGTCAAAATCCACACTGGGAGCTACTTTCGATTTACAGGACATGGCTCCAGAGAGAAACCATGACATCCAGTCTGAACACAAGCCCCAGCCCCTTGCTCAGTAACCTGCCAAACCCAGACGACTTGCTCACTATTGCTCACTATTGCTCACCCTGACCAATTCCAGCATGCAGCATTCACCGATCGTTTCTCTCAGACAGAAATGTTCCTCATTCACTCCGCCATGCTGATGATGGAGCTCTTATCACGCCATGTTGCTGCCCAGGGAGCTAGCATACACACACTTAGCTAACACACAAACACTCACACATTTATTCTCCTCCTGTAACACCTAACACACCTAAACATACTTAACAAGGCCACTACCATGTGAAAAAAATAATACGCCCTTTATTATAAAAAAAACCAAAACAAATGAAATGTTATCTCACTACCCTTCTACTTCCTGTATTGTGGGCGGGGCTATCCTGTTTGTATCCCCAGTGTATTCTTTTACGTCCCGCCCACTTATTCAGACGTTGACGTTGTGATTGGACCGTGACGTCTCTTTATTTTATATTTATATATATTTTTGATTTTTTTGTAAATAAGTACTATTTTAAAGGGTGTAAATACTAAAATTTATGTCGACGATCAAAAAAAAAACAATTAGTATTTTTTTATTCCCGCAAATTTCAAACGTCTGGCTTCCAAAATGTCTGTCCAAGCTTCCGATTGGTCAGAAATAACAGAAAGGCGGGCGCTAACTTGCGTTCTGTTTTTTGATTGGCTGTCGTGTGTCGTGGGCGGGGTATTTTGCGGAAGTGCTCGCAAAACGCGCCAAATTCCGAGGGCATGGCAGAGATCAGGAGAGGTTGAGAGCAGGAGTCTATCTGTGTCTTCATGTTAGTTTTTCGGTTGCCTGGACATTGTAGCTATTATTGGACAAGAACAAAACATAATTAGTGAAAGATATTAAGAAATAAACCGCAATGGTTTTGCAAAACAGTGGGAGATTTAAAGCAGATCGAGCCGGAGGAGGGGATCAGGACAAGCAGCAGTGAGTTCCACATTTCCACACTAACAAAACAACCTGCTGAGAATATTTACATACATACATTACATAATTTATCCATAAAACACTGTCATTTTGTTATAAAGCTTAAAAATTATCTATACACAAATACAAAAGAAAGCATACAGTATATTACTTGTGCTTAGGTACCTTAGGATTGATGTAACACTAAATGGATAAAAAGTACTATTTGTAGTATAAGTATGTAATTGGTTGTAAACTTTTATGCGTGAAACATGCTGCCATTTTAATATAATGATTCTTTATACACAAATACAAAAGTACTTAGGTACAGTAGAATTGATGTAACACTAAATGGATAAAAAGTACTACTTGTAGTATGAGTATATAATTGGTGGTGAATTTGTATGCATGTAACACGCTGGCATTTTGTTATAAAATCGTTTAAACTTCATGTATACACAAATACAACAGAAAGCGTACAGTATATCACTTGTACTTGGGTACAGTAGGATTGACGTAACACTAAATGGATAAAAAGTACTAGTTGTCGTAAATCATTAGTAGTAAAACCTTTGTGCATGTAACACGTTGTCATTTTCTTCTAAAGATTTCAATACTCTGTTTCCATAAAAATGTATATATCACCTGTGCCACTGTATAGGTACAGCAGGATGGATGTAACACTAAATGGATAAAAAGTACCAGTTGACATCCAATTATATAAATGTATTATAAATGGTGGTCAACCTTGATGCAAGAAACATGTCGTTTTTGTTATTTACCCTCTAATCTCTCTCTCTCTCTCTCTCTCTCTCTCTCTCTCTCTCTCTGTATGCATGCACAAATCACATATCACTAAGATTGATGTAACACTAAATGGATAAAAAGTACTACTTGTAGTATGAGTATATAATTGGTGGTGAATTTGTATGCATGTAACACGCTGGCATTTTATTATAAAATCGTCTAAACAACGCGTATACACAAATACAACAGAAAGCGTACAGTATATCACTTGTACTTCGGTACAGTAGGGTTGATGTAACACTAAATGGATAAAAAGTACTACTTTTAGTATGAGTATATAGTTGGCAAACTGATACGTCTTATAAAATGAATAAAACATTGCCAGACTTCTTTTTTTTTTTTTTCTTCTTCTCACGTCAATTTTTGCTTTAATTTTTGTTTTCAAAAAGACAAATAAAGAACTGGTTTAATCTGCTTTAGACCTCACCGCCATTCTTTATTTTCCGTTAGAAAGCAGAACCGCAAATCGATTCTCCATTTTTTCATGTGGATTTGGTTTAAATGACGGATAAATAGTTTTGCAGGTCTAAGAGTTTGAGTGAGAATAAAAACTAAAACCTGGTCAAAAATCGAACTTATTGAGAGAATTGTGTAATTTCCTTTCATAAAAGCGTAATAAATTACGCTATAATGCGACGTCTCCGTTCTATTTTCTGTATCTAGGTGTAGTATATGGACAAAAGTTTGTGGACACCTGACTATAAAACTAGAACTCAGCAAATCTACCTCTAAATAGCTTAAAAAATTGATAAATAAATAAAACAGAATTAAGGTTTTGGAGTACCTTAGTCAAAGTCTGGACGTAAATCCGGTTGAGATGCTGTGACACGACTATAAACAGACCTGAAAACCCTCCAACTTGTTTGAATTAAAGTGATTCTGTAGAGAAGATTTGGACAAAATTCCTCCACAGCGATGGAAAGACGTGCCAGTTAACGCAAATGCTCAACCAGTTATTAGATTTAGGGGGCAATAACTTTTTCACATAGGGCCAGGCAGGCCATAGATATATTTTTTTTATATCCAAAACCTAAACAATGCAGTGTATCTTGTTATTGTTGCTATAAATAGAAGGTCATTAATGGTCAACAGGATCCGAGTGACTGATTCCTCTCAGATTATTGATTTGATGTAGAAGAACATGTAAAATGGTGACCAATCGAATGAGTGGATCAGAACCTCTTGTTTTGTAATGAGTAATAATTAATTATTATTATATATTTTCGCACGTAGGGATGACTGGTCTAGTTTGTCCGCCGTCAAGCGGCTCGAGCGCAGCCAGTTCACGGATGAAATGGACGCCCGCTACGGCTTCGAGCGCATGAAGGAGCCTGGAGAAAAAACCGGCTGGTTGATTAACATGCATCCGGTAAGGGACACGCGTCCTCAGGCTACACACGTGACTCTAGAAAGATCTCCTTCATCTCTCTCTCTTTTTTTTATCCTTTCACTCATTCGTTCGTTCGAATTTACAGTCCTTAGATTTGTTGTTCTTCCACATTCTTTCCTTCATCTGTTTCGCCGTTTTTTTCTTACATTCATTCCCGTTCATCTTTTATATGCGTTCTTTTCTCTTTCCTCACATCTCTTGCTTCATGTTTGATTTAATTTCTTTCCTTACAAGTATTTTTGGTACTGTACCGTGGTATTGTACCGAACCATGTCTTAAAAGCAGAGGTAAAATGTGTGTGCCGTTACTCCTCAAATTAACAGGTATCGATTCTTCTTGATCTTTCCTTTTATACATTTATTACATTTGTTATATACATTTTATATATACACACTATATAAACAAAGTATTGTGACACATGACTGTTTCAGCAACTCCATGATGATATTATTTACATGGGTTGGAGTGGAAGATCTCCTGCTATAGAGCTCTGACCTCAACCCTATTGAACACCTTTGGGTTGAAATTAAAAGCTGACTGCACCTCAGGAGAACCTCCTCACCTTCTGACCTCCATCACTAGCTGACTTTACTAATGCCCTTGTAGCTGAATGAATCTCACACAAGTCTCCACAAGCACACTCCAAAATCTAGTGGAACATCTTATCAGAAGAGTGGAGGTTATTATAAGAGCAAATTGGGACTAAATTATGGAATCTTATGATCAGGTGTCCACAAACATTTGTCCATATGGTGTGTGTATGTGTATAAACGTTGTGTAAACATTAATACCTAAATACTTTACATACTGTGTATATATAAAATGTATGTATATGAGGAGTTACCTTTAAGTAAGTCTCTCTTTTCCTTCTCTCTCTCTCTCTCTCTCTCTCTCTCTCTCTTTATCTATATATCTATTTATTTTCTTCAGACAGAGATTCTGGATGATGATAAGCGGATGATAAGTGCAGTGGATTATTATTTTATTCAGGAGGACGGCAGCAGGTTTAAGGTAAAACACGCCACTGCTGATTGGTTTAGTCTCTCACCTACAACCTGTGACACTGAGAGTGTGTGTGTGTGTGTGTGTTTGTCTGTGTGTGTGTGTGTTTCTCATAAACAGGTTGCACTGCCGTACAAGCCATACTTCTACATAGCGACTAAAAAGGTAGTCATAATGCTCAGGTTAATCAAATGGTGTGTGTGTGTGTGTGTGTGTGTGTGTGTACATGTGATGGAGAGAGAGAGAGTGTGTGTGTGTGTGTGTGTGTGTACATGTTATTGAGTGTGTGTGAGTGAGATGTGTGTGTGTGTGTGTGTGTGTGTGTGTGTGTGTGTGTGTGTGTACATGTGATGGAGAGAGAGAGAGTGTGTGTGTGTGTGTGTGTGTGTGTGTGTGTGTGAGTGAGATGCTGTGTGTGTGTGTGTGTGTGTGTGTGTGTGTGTGTGTGTGTGTGTGTGTGTGTGTGTACATGTGATGGAGAGACAGAGAGTGTGTGTGTGTGTGTGTGTGTGGATGTGATTGCAGTGTGTGTTTGAGTGAGATGCTGTGTGTGTCTTTGTGTGATGACTTGCTGGTTTTCCTTTCAGAACTGTGAGAGAGAAGTCATTTCCTTTTTATCAAAGAAGTTCCAAGGAAAGATCTCAAAGCTTGAGACGGTCTCCAAGGAGGATCTCGACCTGGTAAGCAGATATTCTTTCTTTTGTTCTTTTTCTTTCTTGTTCTTTTTTTTTTCCTTGCCTCCTTTTGCTCTTCTTTTTCTTGTTTTTCTATCTTTTCTTTTTCTTCATGTAAGTAAAGATGTGTCTTACAGCATGTGTATGGATTTTTCTTCTTCTTTTTTTCAGCATAACCACCTGGTGGGACTGAAGAGGACCTACATTAAACTGTCCTTTAACACCGTGGACGATCTGGTCAAAGTGAAGCGGGAGATCTCACCTGCTGTGAAGAAGAACAGAGAGAGGGAGACCTCCAACGACACCTACACAAGCATGCTGTCCAGGTGCTGCAGGGTTGGATGTGATCTCCTGCTCAGTTTTTACAAATATGCCTTTTGCACTTCATTAGATCCAGATGTTATTAGTCTTCAAAAATTTGCCTTCACTGATGTGATATTGAAATCGCAATGGGATTGTAATGGACTAAAATAATATATCATGATTATATATAGTATATGGGCAAAAAATTATGGAGAATTGTGATAATTCAGAGCATGTGGCTGGACACTCAGATGTCCAAAAGTATAAAGACAAAAAAACTATTAGATAATTGAAAGGACATTGTATATAGAATTTCATCACCAGTGTCCACTGGAATATGTAAATATAATGCAGAATGTGTATATTGTACATTGTGGTTTGTAATGTGATTCAAATTTTATTAATAAATCATCGTCTTTTATGTCGCAGTGATGTACAGTAATAACAAAATGTTTATGGTAATTATAAGCTAATTTTTTGCTTTTCATGTTTGTGTGTGTGTGTGTGTGTGCGCAGTGCCCTTGTTGGTGGAAGCGTGACGTCGGCTGAAGAAGACGGCACGTCTAAGAAAATGACAGACCAGCTGGACAACATTGTGGACATGAGGGAGTACGATGTGCCCTACCACGTTAGACTGTCCATCGACCTCAAGATCCATGTGGTAGGTGATCTCCAATGATCTATTACATAGTAAATCTTCAATTTCCATAAGTGCCTTCTGACTTCTTGCACATGGCCCTTTCACAAACAAGCCTTTGTAGTGCAAAAGATGACAAAACCAGACATTCTTTTTCTGTTCTGTGTTCAGGAAGATGCAGCTCTACCTCTGCCATGTAAATTTATATTCTATGTCACTCGCAAGACACGCCTCGGTCTCCGTAGTGTTGAGGAGAAATCAATCTACATATCAAACATTAGTCACAAATTATTGGTCACTTACTAGATAATAAAAGTACAACGCTTCTGCTAATAATTATATATAAATAAATAGTTTTTCACTGATTTTTTCCTCAAATTTGTTTAAATAAAATACGAGGCATCTGCAAACCTGCAAATGGCAACTTGTATATGTATATATATACAGTGCAACCTGGATGGATGGATGGATGGATATATGGATGGATGGATGGATGTATAGATAGATAGATTTACTATTGAGACATAGTAAGTGTATTACTATGTAAGTAAACATGTAACATGATGTGAAGTACTGCTGGCACCACTGTGAGACCCTCTGATTAATTTAGCTGTACTCTTCCAGGCTCACTGGTATAATGTGCGGTACAGAGGAAGTGTTTATCCCCCCGAGATTGTGCGTCGTGATGACCTCGTGGAAAGACCAGTAAGTATCGTCATAACAGGATGTTTAACTTTACTATAGAAATTCGCCAGGACCTAATTCTACACCTTCGTGTGTGTCTGTTTTACAGGATCCTGTTGTCTTGGCGTTCGATATCGAAACCACCAAACTCCCTCTAAAGTTCCCAGATGCAGAAACTGACCAGATCATGATGATCTCCTACATGATCGATGGGCAGGTCAGCGATGATGCTGGCATCGAGACATTGTAGTAGGACATGAGCTCACTGTCTGCTTGTCACTCACACACTCTCTCACTCTCTTTCCGATCGTGTGCAGGGTTTCCTCATTACCAACAGAGAGATCGTCTCCGAGGACATCGAGGATTTTGAGTTCACCCCTAAGCCGGAGTACGAGGGCCCGTTCACTGTGTTTAACGAACCCGATGAGGTAAGTGAGACAGAATACAATTAAAGCTTTTCCTCGTCTTTTTCCGTATTCGTCGACTTAACAAACACTTGAATTGTCTCTCGCAGGCTGCTCTAATCCAGAGATGGTTCGAGCACATCCATGAGACCAAGCCCAACATTTTTGTCACTTATAACGGGGACTTCTTTGACTGGTGAGTCCGAAGCACAAAATTAATTGATTGTGGTATTAAACACACAAAACACTTTGTTAGGGATGTTTATTTTAGTTATTTTTGTCTGATTACAAAATGTCCCTATGATCCTACATTAAATTACTGACTAGAGGTCGACCGATTTATTGGTTTCGCTGATAGTTGAGGCAAAAATCCATAGTTTTTGCGGGTTGCTGGCACGACGGAGGTCTGCTGTCATTATACAGTACAAGAGCGGCCTCTAGAGGCGAATTACTGATGCCACATGCTGTTTGTTGTGTTTTTTTATTTATTTTTAAAAAATTTTATTTGCAGTTACTTTTTGTTTCAGTTTGCATGCAAGTCTTTTTTTTTCCCCTCAATATTTATTAATGTAATTAATATACACATTTATTTGATTTAGAATTTTCTGTTTTATTTTTTGTAATTGAATTCAGTACTAATTTACGTGTTGTTTTTTGTTGTTGTTGTTGTTTTTATCCAGTATTTCTTTTTAAAAACCGTCAGTTAAAAAAAAAACTGACAGTGGCTGACCAACATTACATTGTGATTAAGGCATTGGACTTTTGGATCTGAAGGTTGTGAGTTCAAATCCCAGCCACACCAAACTACCACTCCTGGGCCACTGAGCAACTCCATAGCTGCTACGGTCTCTCTGGATAAGGGCATCTGCCAAATCCCATTAATTCATTGATTGATTGTTTCCCATCAGGCCGTTTGTAGAGGTGCGTGCGGCTCACCACAACCTCAACATGTATCAAGAGATCGGTTTCCAGAAGGACGGCCAGGGAGAGTACAAGTCCAGTCAGTCTATTCACATGGACTGCCTCAGGTAAGAGTCAGAGACATGACTGTTCTTAAAGAAACACAAATATTACTCAAACCAAAATCTGAATATTTGCATTATTATTATTATTGTTATGTACATAATTTTTTTTGCTGTATTAGCCAGATTGGACTTTTATACCATGTGTAACATGGACTAGGTTTATATCAATGACTTTTGGAATAATACGTTGCTGTTTCCTAGTAACAATCTGTTCACATGGACATCAGGTGCTCCATGAAATAAAAGGTGAATTCACAGGGAATTAACGCTCACAGGCCTTCGCAAAGTTTGTTATCACAGGAAAGTCTTCGGGACAGAGAGGATTTTGCAGTAGATTTCTGGAAATTTTCCATGGGAAATTTATGGATTATTCCAAGTTTGGAAACTTACCAGGAATGTATGGGAAATAATTAGAAATTTGGAGAAATGTATATAAACCGTTTCATATACAATCATAAATAGTAACATTTTGTTTGGTCTGACATGCATGCAAATTAATACAGATTTAAAAATGAAATTTTTTTACTTCGATATTTAGTATAATTTTGTCGCACAACAGTTCAACACAGCACAAGGAAAATTTGTAAACGAAATGTATGTCATTTACCTGAATATTTTTTTTTTACGTTATTTTGTGAGCAGAATTTAAGAAATGATCAAGATTTTATAGAATTCAAGATGTTCTAGAGGAATGCACAGTGCGTGTAGGGGGCGTGGCCTCAGAGCCCTGCTGTAAGTGTGCAGTGTGCAGGTGATTGATGAATGTGCAGGTTAGAAAACAACTGAAATTTAAATAAAATCTGAATCTTATAACCAAGATGATCATGCAAGATTATTTTTCAACCACATTCAAGTTCCCACTTATAGGAAAACCTGCACTTTTAATATATTCCCATTTTGTTCCTATTAATTCCTGTATATTCTTGTTAATTCCCATGGAAAGTTTCCTGTCTTAAAAATTCCTGGAATTTTGCAACCCTAGTTATATGTCCTGTGGTATTTCTTACTTGATGATTTTGAACGTTCTGGAAAAACGACTGTATATCTGGGGTTGTCTCAGGTGGGTAAAGAGAGACAGCTACTTGCCTGTCGGAAGCCACAATCTGAAAGCAGCAGCGAAAGCCAAGCTGGGTTATGACCCTGTGGAGTTGGACCCGGAGGAGATGTGCCGCATGGCCACCGAGGAGCCGCAGGTACCGCAGAACCGTTTCCTCACTGTGTTACACTTATTTATCTCCATAATCACACTTTCATTGCTGCATTTTTGTGGGAATTATAGTAGGACATGTTTTTTTTTCCTATTTGTTAAAATCATGTCAGAATGAGTGTTTTATTGCCATCGCAAAAGGAAATCTGTCTTTGTGACAGAAACTTCTAGGTACAGAATAGAAATTAAAGGGAAAAAAACGAATTATACAAACAGTACAGTCTGAAGACAGGAAAACATTTCCCATTCTTATATTCAGATTAAGTGGAAAGTAGTGCTTACATGAATGGGGAAGTATATCAGTGTAATAAGTAATAAATAGAAAAGAATATATTGTGTTTACATTAAAATGGTTCACATATGCATGAAGTTAGATATAAAGCTCGTGTATAAATGGATGGATGGATGGATAGATAGGTTTGTATGTGAACAGACAGACAGACAGACAGACAGACAGACAGACAGACAGACAGACAGACAGACAGATAGATAGATGTGTATGCAGACAGACAGACAGACAGATAGATAGATGTGTATGCAGACAGACAGATGTGTATGTGAACAGACAGATAGATCGATCTAGGGAAAGGAATGTATTTTTACATAATATAAAAACTTAAAATGATAATTCTGCTCTACTGTGCATCTTTTTTCTCCCTCATTTTCTCTGTACCTTTTGCTTTCCTTCAGACTTTGGCCACCTACTCGGTGTCCGACGCTGTGGCCACCTATTATCTCTACATGAAATACGTTCATCCCTTCATCTTCGCCCTGTGCACCATCATTCCCATGGAGCCTGACGAGGTGCGCGATTTCTGCATGTCTGAATTCCACATAAAACCGACACGATTACACATATTAAATCAGCACTTTGTGTCTCAGGTGTTGCGTAAAGGTTCAGGGACCCTGTGCGAGGCGTTGTTGATGGTGCAAGCTTTCCACGGCAACATCGTGTTCCCCAACAAGCAGGAGCAGGTGTTCAATAAGCTCACAGACGACGGCCATGTCCTGGATTCGGAGACCTATGTGGGCGGCCACGTCGAGGCTCTTGAGTCTGGAGTGTTCCGTAGCGACATCCCGTGCCGCTTCAAAATGGTACAGACGCGCCGCTCTTTCAGAACCTACAGCCCCGAAATAAAAAAAAAAGTTCAAGACCTTTAAATTTTTTGTTTACAGAATCCGTCAGCATTTGACGTTTTGCTTCAGAGAGTGGAGCGGACCCTCCGTCATGCCGTCGAAGAGGAGGAGAAGATCCCACTGGACCAAGTCACTAACTTTAATGAGGTCAGAATAAACAAACTTTTGTGAATATATATAGTATCAGAGCTGCAAAAGTATTGGGACACCTGACTTTTCCAGCCATATGTGGTTCTTTCTTCAAATTATCATCACATTGTAGGAGGCGCACAATTGTGTGGATGTGGTAGCATAACATTTACCATTAAACCTGTTCCAGCATGACGATGCTCCTGTGCACAAAGCAAGCTCCATAAAGATATACAGTACATGGGTTAGAGTGGAAAATCTTGTAAAGAGCTCGAATGAATTAAAAAGCTGACCTCATCACACCTACATCAATACCTGACACCCTTGTATCTGAATGACTCTCCAGAAGCACACTCCAAAATCTAGTGGAACATCTTCCCCGAAGGGTGGAGGTTATTATAAAAGAAACTGGGATGTTCAGAAAGCACACATCTTATAGTCAGGGGTCCACAAACTTTTGTCCATGTAGTGTATTAGATAGATTTTAACATGACTATTTTTTTTTTCCATCCCAGGTTTGTGATGAGATCAAGAAGAAGCTCATTTCTTTGAAAGAAGTGCCGAACAGGATTGAGTGTCCTCTCATTTATCATCTGGACGTAGGGGCCATGTACCCCAACATCATCCTTACCAACAGATTGCAGGTCAGTCATGATGGGCAGACTATACAGAACATTTGAAAGCAAATGTCCTTTCATTTACCTAATGAGGTGACTTTCTTTTTCTTTTTTCTTTTCTTTTATAAACCTTTCCTTGTTTTGGTTGTTATTCAGCCGTCTGCCATGGTGGACGAGGCGACCTGTGCTGCGTGTGATTTTAATAAACCTGGAGCTACCTGCCAGAGGAGGATGTCCTGGCGATGGAGAGGAGAAATCAGTGAGTGACATGTTGTATTCAACTGCTTTCTCTCAAATATATAAAACAGTAAGACATTGACGGCCTCATTTGGATTTGGATTGTAATTTATATAAAAATATGCAGTCAGGTCCAAATAGCGCACACATCTTTTTTTTTCTTCTTCTTCTTCTTGGATTAAAACAAAATATGTTGCCAAATTCGAGTTTGAAATAAGAAATAATATTTTAATTTTTTAATGTTCAATCTATAATTATTATAATTATACTTTATCGTTTATTGTAATATTATCATTAGAAAAACCTATGGGTAAGATTTTTATTTTTTTTTTCATCAAAAAGAGGTTAGTTTTAGAACTTTGAAATACAAATTGTTGATAAAAATTTTAATGTTCAATACCTTATTACATACATTCTAAAATGTGTGTAATATCTATAATTTTTAATTTTATGATTTATAATTCTAAATATCATTTTGTAGAAATTGTTTATGCTATACATGGCACACACACGCGCACACACACACACACACACACACACACACACACACACACACACACACACACACACACACACACACGCACACATTATAAGACCTCTAAAATCTTTTTTTTTTTTTTTCGTGCTCAGTGCCAGCTAATCGTAGTGAGTTCCACCGCATTCAGCAGCAGCTGGAGTCTGAAAAATTCCCACCTCTGTTCCCTAACGGAAGCCTCGTGCCTTCCATGAGCTGAACCGAGAGGAACAGGCTCGACATGAAAAGAAGCGTCTGGGAGGTCAGTTTCACTGGAATGCCACTGTAACCACAAAGGAGCAATGCCTTGCATAAATATTTACCCCGTGTAGCTTTTCTAACTATTTATTAGTTCATTTTATTTATTTATTTTACAATTGTTACCATTTGATTTACACAATGCATCTACACAATACTTTGTTTTATTGTGATGTTAATCAATACAAAAGAAGCTCAAAATATATGTGGTTCAGGGTGGCATCAGGGTGTGTGATAGAACTATAAATATTACCATTGTAATACCTGGTGATGCCACAATGCACTATTTGTTTGGGTGATTTGTATGTGTTCTTCCCCAGACTACTGTCGGAGGGCCTACAAGAAGGTGCACTTGACGAGGCTGGAAGAAAGAGTCACCACAATATGCCAGAGAGAGAATTCCTTTTACGTCGACACGGTGCGAGCGTTCCGAGATCGACGCTACGAGTTTAAAGGACTGCATAAGGTGCTGAACAACACTGAAGGACTGTTTGTTTATAGAGTACACATTAATATTCATAGCAGGTGTGAACTAGGCGAGCTGGGACATCTGATCAGTAGGTCATGAGTTCATTGGCAGCACCGCCAATTTGTGACTGCTGGGCCCCTGAGTGAGGCCCCTAAACGCCATATGCTCAGATGGTTTTAGAAGGCAACCTCGAGAAATGGTGGAAATGTAACTTTGTGAGGATTATATAATACATTCAAACCCTTCATTCTGAAAAGTTGGTAGTCCAGTTTTTGAAATGTTGAATTTCTGATCAGAAGGTTGTGAGTTCAAATCCCAGCACCACCAATCTGCCACAGCTGGGCCCTTGAGAAAGGCCCTTAACCGTCAAATGCTCACATAATTTTAAGTAGGCCACCTTGAGAAATGGTCGAAGGGCATAGCGTATTGGAAGTTTTACAGTCGTATTTATTGTATTTGTTTTGTACGTTCAGTTCCTTTCATTTATTAAAGATATATTCTCCGCTTTTTATTTTATTCCATTTTTTATTAGGTATGGAAGAAGAAGTTGTCTGTGGCTCAGGAGAACAGCGACGCAGCCGAAGTGAAGCGATGTAAAAACATGGAGATCCTATACGAGTCTCTGCAGCTCGCTCATAAATGCATCCTTAATTCCTTCTACGGTTACGTCATGAGAAAAGGGTGCGCAGAACGTTCTACAAGTTATCACTGTTCAGACATTGAGAGTATATATACGAGACGGTATCGAAAAGTTTTGAGACGGGCTCTGTTTACAAGAAATACTTTATTTATCTACACTTACACACGATCACTATTTAAAATAGTCCCCCTGCAGAGCAATACAGCATCCCCAGAGTCTCTGCCACTTTTGGAACGTGTCCTGCAACTCCCCTTTAGTCAGCACCTTCTGAGTAGGGTGGGTGCGGAAGTTAGAAAGTTCTCAGACTATCGTTATGCGCAAGTTGCTGAATGGTTTTGACATATACGGGGGGTTGAGCTTGTTGAGGGTCTTCACTGAAAGATGACGAGAGATCAGGATGTTTTTCCGCTCTCGTTGCAGCATCGCCGTATGCCAAACGTACGTTATGTCAAACATCTCAGTGGCAGATTTCACGCAGAATTTCACGTTTGTTCCAACTTGCTGTAAACGATGAAATCGAAGACATGGTAACGCACGTGGTCAGAATAGCACAGGTTACACAGTCTCGAAACTTTTTGATACCACATTGTATAGCTGGAAAAGTCAGCTGTCCCAATACTTTGTATATTGTATATGCCTTAGCTCAGTCTTAATCAGTGAAACCGTATTAAATACATTTTAAACAGTACAAGGATGATGTCTGGTGTCTGTGAGTATTAATGGCTGGATTTGTCTTTGCTTTGTTCATATCTACATGCGCTTTGTAGAGCGAGATGGTATTCCATGGAAATGGCCGGCATTGTTTGTCACACGGGAGCCAACATAATCACACAGGCCAGAGAGCTGATCGAACAGATTGGGTAAGCTTCTCATTATTTCACCTGACTCCAGAGCTGCACAGTCAATCACATGTTCATTGAGCTCTTCAGATCTTCATATTCCTGTTAAACCTTGTGTCCTGGCTAGTTCATTTTTAACTATCGCATGAAATCGCATAAATAGTTCAAATATTTAACATTGAAAAATATCAACATGCTGCAGAATGACGCTCTGTGTGTGTGTGTGTGTGTGTGTGTGTGTGTGTGTGTGTGTGTGTGTGTGTGTATATATATATATATATATATATATATATATATATATATATATATATATATATATATATACATATACAGGAGTGCAGAATTATTAGGCAAGTTGTATTTTGAGGATTAATTTTATTTGAGGATTTAATTTGAACAACAACCATGTTCTCAATGAACACAAAAACTCATTAATATCAAAGCTGAATATTTTTGGAAGTAGTTTTAGTTTTAGCTATTTTAGGGGATATCTGTGTGTGCAGGTGACTATTACTGTGCATAATTATTAGGCAACTTAACAAAAACAAATTCATACCCATTTCAATTATTTATTTTACCAGTGAAACCAATATAACATCTCAACATTCACAAATATACATTTCTGACATTCAAAACCAAACAAAACAAATCAGTGACCAATATAGCCACCTTTCTTTGCAAGGACACTCAAAAGCCTGCCATCCATGGATTCTGTCAGTGTTTTGATCTGTTCACCATCAACATTGCGTGCAGCAGCAACCACAGCCTCCCAGACACTGTTCAGAGAGGTGTACTGTTTTCCTCCTTGTAAATCGCACATTTGATGATGGACCACAGGTTCTCAATGGGGTTCAGATCAGGTGAACAAGGAGGCCATATCATTAGATTTTCTTCTTTATACCCTTTCTTGCCAGCCACGCTGTGGAGTACTTGGACGTGTGTGATGGAGCATTGTCCTGCATGAAAATCATGTTTTTCTTGAAGGATGCAGACTTCTTCCTGTACCACTGCTTGAAGAAGGTGTCTTCCAGAAACTGGCAGTAGGACTGGGAGTTCAGCTTGACTCCATCCTCAACCCGAAAAGGCCCCACAAGCTCATCTTTGATGATACCAGCCCAAACCAGTACTCCACCTCCACCTTGCTGGCGCCTGAGTCGGACTGGAGCTCTCTGCCCTTTACCAATCCAGCCACGGGCCCATCCATCTGGCCCATCAAGACTCACTCTCATTTCATCAGTCCATAAAACCTTAGAAAATCAGTCTTGAGATATTTCTTGGCCCAGTCTTGACGCTTTCAGCTTGTGTGTCTTGTTCAGTGGTGGTCGACTTTCTGCCTTTCTTACCTTGGCCATGTCTCTGAGTATTGCACACCTTGTGCTTTTGGGCACCCAGTGATGTTGCAGCTCTGAAATATGGCCAAACTGGTGGCAAGTGGCATCTTGGCAGCTGCACGCTTGACTTTTCTCAGTTCACGGGCAGTTATTTTGCGCCTTGGTTTTTCCACACGCTTCTTGCGACCCTGTTGACTATTTTGAATGAAACGCTTGATTGTTCGATGATCACGCTCAGAAGCTTGGCTATTTTAAGACTGCTGCATCCTCTGCAATATATCTCACTATTTTTGACTTTTCTGAGCCTGTCAAGTCCTTCTTTTGACCCATTTTGCCAAAGGAAAGGAAGTTGCCTAATAATTATGCACACCTGATATAGGGTGTTGATGTCATTAGACCACACCCTTCTCATTACAGAGATGCACATCACCTAATATGCTTAATTGGTAGTAGGCTTTCCAGCCTATACAGCTTGGAGTAAGACAACATGCATAACGAGGATGATGTGGTCAAAATACTCATTTGCCTAATAATTCTGCACTCCCTGTATATATATATATATATATAAAAAATATAATATCTCTCTATCTCTCTCTTTATTAATATTCCCACCAAAGCTCAATTATATAAAAAATGTATCTAGAAGCCATGTGTGAGTTACTAAACTTTAATTTGCATACGTGTTTGTTGGTATAGGAGGCCCTTGGAATTGGATACTGATGGTATCTGGTGTGTCCTGCCAAACTCCTTCCCTGAGAACTTTGTCATCAAGTCCACCAATGAGAAGAAGCCCAAAGTGACTATAAGTTACCCTGGGGCCATGTTGAACATCATGGTCAAGGCAGGTTTATTTATTAATATATCACTACAGTTTGTGTGTATGTGTGTGTATATATATATATATATATATATATATATATATATATATATATATATATATATATATATATATATAGAAAGAGATAGATATAACTACATACACAATATATGGACCATAAGATTTGGTATGTGCTTTTTGAGTATCCCATTCCACGTTTAGTTCCCATTTACTGTTATAGTAACCTCCACGTTTCTGGGAGGATGTTCCACTAGATTTTGGAGTTTGCTGAGACCAGCCACAGGTCAGGTGCTGATGTAGGTTTAGTCAGGAGGCCTGGGGTGCAGTCAGTCTTCCAATTCCTATAGTTATGCTGTTAGGTACATCTTATAGCTTAGTGATGATAATATATTGCTTCAATCGTGTATTGTCTACAGGAAGGCTTTACCAATGATCAGTACCAGGAGTTGGTGGACCCGGCCTCGCTCACGTACGAGACGAGGCCGGAGAACAGCATCTTCTTCGAGGTGGACGGACCGTACCTGGCCATGATCCTTCCTGCATCTAAAGAGGAGGGAAAGAAGCTAAAAAAGAGGTGAGATAATAATATTAAGGTACAGGTTTCTGTTTAGTCGGTTACTTGAAACCTGTAGTGAACCCTGTGTAGACCTATAAATAACGTTCTTAAATAAAGCTTTGTGCTTTTTCACATAAAAACATGTTCGAGTTAAATCATGGGCTGAAGTATTAGATTGAACTTTATTGTCAGTGCACATGTTAGTGTAGAAGGCAATGAAATACAGTTAGCATTTAACCAGAGGTGCATTGGTAGCAGTATAAAATATTTACATGTACATATGTACAGGTTATGATGTGTGTGTGTGTGTGTGTGTGTGTGTGTGTGTATGGATATATATAATATATATATATATATATATATATATATATATATATATATATATATATATATATATATATATATATATACACACACACACACACACACACACACATACATATTTTATATAAGGTCCATTGCCTTAACCACTAAGCTACTTTGTTTACCCAATCTATCTCTCCAAAGATCTACTTTCTGAACATCCCGTTCCACATTCAGTCCTTATTTAGTGTTCTAATATCTTCTGGGAAGATGTTCTAGATTTTGGATTGTGCTTGTGGAGATTCATTCAACTACAAGGGTGTTCCTGAAGTAAGCTACTCATGTAGGTGAGGTGAAAAGTCCTAGGGTGCAGTCCGTGTAAACAAAATTCAACCCAAAGGTGATCAATAGGGTTAGAGCTCTATAGCAGGAGATCTTCCGCTTCAGACCAGGAGCATCGTCATACTAAAACAGGTTTGGGTATTCTAATAACACATCCAAAAACGTCCTCCACAATCACGTGCCTCCAATTTTGTGATGAAAGATTTGGGAAGAACCACGTATAGCTGGAAAATCGGTTGTGTCCCAATACTTTTGACGACACGGTGTATCGGTGTGGTCAAAAAAGGTTTAATAGGTTACTTATGCTATGTGTTGATTTTTAGTTATGTAAACCTCCAGGTTGCTGTTATACATATGATATACAAAGAAAAGCACAAATCCCTGAAGCTTTTCACAAACAGGTTTAACGTTTATATGCGTTTCTATAGAAACAGTACCGTAATGAGAACGAGCACAATAATGAAAACCTGTCGTTACCAATAATGGCACATTAGCTAAGACTTCCTATTTGTCTGTGTACAGTCTGATTTGTTTGTGTGTGTTTGCTGTCAGATACGCTGTATTTAACGAGGACGGCTCTCTGGCTGAGCTGAAGGGGTTCGAGATAAAGAGGAGAGGAGAGCTCCAGCTCATTAAGATCTTCCAGTCGTCCGTGTTCGAGGCTTTCCTCAAAGGCACCACTCTGGAGGAAGTCTACGCCTCGGTCGCCAAAGTGGCCGATTACTGGCTCGATGTGCTCTACAGCAAGGTAGCGCAACGCATTAGTGTGTATCAGATAACACTTATACCACTGTGTTGTCGAGTTCTTCAATCCGATTGGTCAGAAGGTGCAGAGTCATTTTCTGGAACAGAGGCTTTGAAATGTAATACAGTTCTGGCAGGAATGAAAAACGCATGCACTCGGTATTTAATAGTAACAGTGCGAGCAGACGGTTGTTTAGTTAAAAAAGAGGAGAAAAGATTTTTCAGCTATCGACTGGTTATAGCTGCTGCTACGTAAGTGATAAAAGGAACTAACCTTTTTTGTGGGCAAGTCAAAACCGTATTTTCTCTAGATTGTAAAAATATTGTGGGGTAGGAGGAATAAAATACTTCAGAATATACTCTTATTGAAAATTTACCTGTTCAGAGCACAGAATAGTTTAGCAGGTGGTGCGTCAGTAATAATGGTCCGTGGGGAAACGCAGTACTTGGTGTGTAGTTAAATGGACTAAACGAACATCGAGGATTTTTTCTTTCTTTTTTTTTTGTATTCGAATTGCTCGAGTTACTCAAGGAATCGTTTTAGCACTACAATGGTTTACATTTCTTGGATCCCATTTGGGTAATACATATGTGTATATAAGTAAGTGTGTGGGTGTGTTTTTACGATTGACATGAGATTTATTTGTATTTTTTTTTAAGAGAAGTTCTTGAAGATGTACATAAAACGCACAGGTGTTAATCCTTACCACTCACTTTCTCTGACTCCGCCCTCCATTTACAAACCAGCATTCGGCCACGCCCCCACCACCAGAGCCCCTTTTACAAATTTAAATTTAAATACACTTCCATTTTTTTATTCCCACCTGAAACGTGTGTCTCTCCCTCTCCAGGCAGCCAACATGCCGGACGCTGAGCTCTTCGAGCTGATTTCAGAAAACCGCTCCATGTCCAGAAAACTGGAGGATTACGGCGAGCAGAAATCTACGTCCATCAGCACGGCCAAACGCCTGGCCGAGTTTCTCGGAGATCAGATGGTCAAGGACGCCGGGCTAAGCTGTCGCTACGTCATCTCTCGCAAACCTGAGGGCTCTCCTGTTACCGAGAGGTGAAGAAGAGCGAGAATAACATTCCTAACGTTCTGACCTACACAAGTTCTTACATAGTTTATAATTGTCGTTTGACGTAATATCATTGTGCTGAAATGCCATACACCCCCAAATCTGCTGTGAAATAAAATAAATGGCGATATCAAGTTTACAGAATGAATATGGCTATTTTGAGAAAACTGCATGAAATAATGCATGAATAAATGTTTTATTCATCTTTTTTTTTATTTATCCTTTAAAGGGCGATTCCTCTGGCCATATTCCAGGCTGAAGCTAGCGTGAAGAAACATTTCCTGCGCAAATGGCTGAAAATGCCCAGCCTCCATGACATGGACATCAGATCAGTATGTCCTGATATTATCTACATACTTGACTGTAACACAGTTCGCCACTGTTCCCTTCATTTGCTTCGCGATTGACCATGTAAAAGTGTTGTGACGTCTGCGGTGGTGTTTTTTCAGATCCTGGACTGGGGTTACTACATCGAGAGACTGGGAAGTGCCATTCAGAAGATCATCACCATTCCAGCAGCACTACAGCAGGTAAAATAATACTGTTGAATGTTTTGATAGATAGATAGATAGATAGATAGATAGATAGATAGATAGATAGATAGATAGATAGATAGATAGATAGATAGATAGATAGATAGCATGCTGAAAGTGTGAGGCAGAGACTAAACAAACTTGCGGCCCACCACTTTATACAAATATAATACACTACACAACAATACACTATAATACAATATATTACACTATAATACACTACAATACACTATAATACACTACAATACACTATAATACACTACACTACAATACACTATAATATACTACAATACAATACAATACACTATAATCCACTACAATACAACACAACACACTATAATACAATTCACCACACTACACTACACTACAATACACTATAATATAGTATGTTACCATATATAAAGTAAGATTCCGTTAACTAAACACTGTGGGAAGTACTGTTTATTGTTTGTTCATTTAATTTACTAATACTTTTTTAAATTAATTAAAATTTTGTTTACTTTGGAATAAACTTTGTTTTAATGCAACTAACATGATTGAAGTACAGTCTCAATGTGTCAAAACAAACATTACATGGTGTCAGTGATTCGCCTCTAGAGGCCGCTCTCAAACTGATTAATGACCATGGACCTTCTCGGGCACTCCAGCACAAACGCAACCCGGAAAAACTATCACGATGGATTTTTGCAGATAGTTTCAGTCTATAACTTTAATTGTAAGCCTTATCTCACATTTCGTTTACTACAGAGCTAGAGGCATTTGTTTAAAATAAACAAATTTTTAATAAACATTTAATTATGGATTTATTAAAAAATAAAAGTTTATTCGAAAATACAGGTTGAAAGAGCACACCGGAGAGAGAGAGAGAGAAACAGGCAAACTTAATCTACTCAAGAGTGGTCATGTGAAACACCATTATGAAATCTTTGTATAAAGCCATAAACTGATGATTTATGTTTAATATCTGGACATTTCTAAGAGGAAATTTGACAGCGTTTGAGTGTACAGATTTTTATATCTTTATTTATTATTTTCTGCTGGTTCCATATTTCTTTTTTTTGTGCGTTTTTTCAGGTGAAGAACCCGGTGCCGCGAGTTCGCCACCCAGACTGGCTGCATAAGAAGCTTTTGGAAAAAAATGACATCTACAAACAGAAGAAAATCAGTGAGCTGTTCACAAGTGAAGGAAAGAGACAGGTGTGCGGTGTCCCATACTCATATACATAAAATAAATTCTGTCCCTCTGCTTAATCTGTCTCTCTCTCTCTCTCTCTCTCTCTCTCTATCTATCTTTTAGGTAGCCAATCAGATGGAGTCTGGAAAGACCCCTGATATGGAGGACTTTGGGGTTCCACAGCGCCCTATACAACCTGCCATCCTCATTAGTACTAAGAGGAAGCGAGCATCTCAGGGTGAGGACAGCCAGACCGAGTCTCAGGAGCTGGAGCTGACACAGTCCTGGAGAGAGATACTGGGTCCTCCTCCGCCTATGGGTACAACACAGGTACTGCTCATAGCACAGTATTATAGAAAGGACACGCATCACCCAGCAAAAACACCATCAAATAGAGCAGGCAGGATGAATGATTTGTTTACACAGAACAAATACTTTTTCCGGTACGGAGTAAGTAGCCACAGTGACACTGCGACAAATCTAGTTCTTTTTAGTTTTTTTTTTTTCTATACTTTTGGCATTGTTGTGTATGTTTTATAAAAAAAAAAAAAGAATGCACTCGAAGGAGACTAAACAAAGTTGTGGTCCGCCACTTAATACATTCCTGAGGGAACTCACTATGATTTTAACCATGTTCCGCACATAATAAAGATTGGTGTCAAAAACCCTGTACCCAAAATTTCGGAATGAATACGTGTACCGTTACACAACTAATAAAATTTTATAATTTTATAAAAAAATAATAGTATAAATCAAATTCTGTGCGTAGGAGGAAAGGTTGGTGTGGCTGCGCTACCATAAGAAGAAGTGGGAGCTGCAGATCCGGCAGAGGAAAGAGCGTCGGAAGAAGCGGCGCATGCTAGATGGAGAAGCTCAGCCAACTGGAGGCGGAGTCATCAGGGACGGACCAACCACGGGGCTGGGAAACTTTCTTCGCAGGACAGCGCGGAGCATCCTGGACATGCCCTGGCAAATAGTCCAGGTAGGACAGTGTCTACAACAAATCAGAGCAGAGAGGTGAAAATGATGCTGCGTATTTGGAGAATTTAAAACAAAAACAAAATGTTTGAAATTTATTTGTACACTATACAATCAAAAGTTTGTGGACACCTAACAATCAGCCTCTTGAACATCCCATTCCAGATGTACTTTTCTCTTCTGGAAAGGCTCTGGATTAAATGTTAGAAGTGGGGATTTGTATTTATTCAGCTACAAAAGCATTAGATCAGATGCTGATGATTATTGAGGAGGGCTGGGGTTCATTTAATGCTGCTCAACAGTTATGGGTGTTGTGTTTTCTGTTTCCTGATGCACCAAATATTCTATTGTGAATACAAATATGGGTTTTTGAGATTTGCAAATCATTGCATTCTGGTTTTATTCACATTTTACACAGTGTCCCAACTTTTTGGGAATTGGGGTTGTATATTTATTTGGAACTCTATCCTCTAGATTGCCGAAACCAGTCAGCCAGGCCTGTTTAAGCTATGGGCGGTGATCGGCACTGACCTGCACTGCATGAAGCTTAATATCCCGCGAGTGTTTTATGTCAATCAGAAAGTACCCAAGCAGGAAGAGGGAGCCACATATAAAAAGGTTTGTCCTCATCGAGACACTGGTTTTCATTTGGGTGCCATTGAATGAGAAAAAATTATTAATATTTTTTTTTTTAGGTGAACCGTATTTTGCCACGCGCCAACGTGGTGTATTATCTGTACCAGTATTCCGTGCCTGAGGACATGTATCAGGAACACATCAATGAGATCAATGCAGACCTTTCTGCCCCAGACATAGAGGGCGTCTACGAGACCCAGGTAATGGAACAGACAGACGGTTCTGATATCAGCCATATAAAGCATCATTTTACTTCTCAATGTAAATGGAGCTGAATGTCAAAGGCTCAATTATCTATGGATAAAGTAGGGCAGGTATAGTGAAATTATTGCGATCGCAATTTTTGGCACCCTTAAATAATTTACGATGGCTGATTGACTTGCATTGTTGTTATAAAAGTATCTGGCTAAAATTGTCTAGAAGTCACCAAATTATAAAAAAAACCCAGCTGTGAATAACATAAATATATATAATATATGTAATATAATAAATGTAATATTTAAATGTGTATGATTTAATATGAATGTAAGTTTAAGTATAAATAAATATTAATGTAATAACACTAATGTTTATATACATGTTATATACAATAAAAAATTAATATAAAGTAACATTTTTATAGATTGAATTTGTGCATTTTAAAAACATAACTTGGTTAAAAATAATAATAAAAATAGGCCAGTTTTTTATAATTATTCAGAATTATTACCTATTAACAAAAATCTTTATGTTAAGTGAGTAGTTACTCTGATATTGTATGATATACTTTATTGATTGATCATTTTCTCCAGATCAACCAAGAACACAGAGACTGGTTTTATCATCGCCATTTCCTTTTTGAATGAAACAGATATTAAACTGAATTTTTTCAATTGGTTTAAATCAAAAAACAGTTAAATTAATAATGAATGAATAATTGGACATTTATATTTGATCATTATCATATCAATAATGCAGTAAATAACCGGTTATGTTGCAGCTGCATAACGTGTGTCTCAATTGCTATAATGAATTGCTAATAAAATTCAATTTCTTTATTTAAAAAAACAAAAAATTTAATAAATGATATCGACTCGCAGTGGCTTCCAATGGAGCAAAAATGTGACGTTTCATTTCAATTTGCAGCTCTTTTTAAGTTTAGTGTTTACAGTATACAGTGATTCGGTGACTTATGTTTATGCATTTATGGTAAAACGAAAAAAATATAGAGTTAAAAGAATATTAAACAATCAGCTCTCAGTGAGCTTTCTGGAGGTTCATTCATTCAATACGTGAAGAGGAGACGTGTCCGAGGTTTGGGATTAACAGATGAAGAACTGACACTCTGTTTATTCTGTGTTACATCCTGAAACTTTCCCGCATATCATCTTAGGGTTCCTGTTTGCATTCTGACTTCGGTCTTGTGAGTCAGAGTGTATTCAGTTGTCGTGTGTTAAACATTTACCATATGGTGTAAGGGTTTCATAGCACTGTTCACGATTAGATTCTCTGTTCTTGCAGGTACCCCTGCTTTTCCGGGCTCTGGTGCAGCTTGGCTGCATGTGTATGGTTAATAAGCAGGTGGTGAGAGCGCTGGCTGGCCGAGAAGCCGACACCTTCGAGCTGGAGCACCTGGAGATGAGGTCACTCGCTCAGTTCGGCTACCTGGAGCCAGGTAACACTTTTAGCTACACACTGAGAGTTAAGAAAATCCCCAGACATTTCAGTTTACATAAAGGATTGTTTTTTCCCCTACCTTGGGTTTCTAATTATAGTTCTATAATCAGCAGTGATTGTTTTTAGTCTGAATTTATGGTTTGTATTGCAGGCAGTGTGAGACACATCTACCTGTACCATCACAGTCAGGGCCACAAGGCTCTGTTCGGTCTCTTCATCCCTTCTCAGCGAAAAGCCAGCGTCTTCGTCCTCGACACTGTGAGAGGCACATTCCATTATATAATCAGGGTTTCCTCTGGGTCTTAAACTTTATTCTTAATCACCCTTAAAAAGTCTTACATTTGACTTGGTGAAACCTCCAGAACCCTGATGTTGATGAACTGCTTTGTTTTATTCTGATGTCGTTACATATGTATTACATATTCTGATGTATTACATATTCTGATATTTAGTAGTCGTAGTAGTGTATATAAGAACGCCATCGTTTATCATATTTCTGACCCTTTGTGACCCCGCTGCAGGTCCGGAGTAACCAGATGCCAAACTTGAGTACTCTGTATGGAGCGGAGCGCACTGCACTGTTAGAAAAGACCTCAGAGGAGCTGCTGCCTCCAGAGAAGCACCTATTTGAAGTGCGTGCTGAGAACGACGTGAAGGCCGTTTACCGTGCGGTGCAGCGTATTCTGCTAAGCTATAAGGTACGCGGCCTCCAAGACGCCTCTGCAGGCTTAATACACCACATTTACCACAGTGACTCTGTACTGTATATTGCAAAAAAGGTTGTTTGTTTTTTAATAATACAATACCGTTTCTTCAAAGCAACACAGAGACTTCTATTACACACACACTATGTAATCCAAGGCCAATTTCTACATTTAGAAATGAAATCATGGCTTCTTTTAATATTCTTGACGGCACTTTGAAACAGGAAGTCTTTAAAATGGAGAGCTTTGAGCTTTTGTGACAAACAAGAAAAAAAAGAAGAGAGGAAATGCAGGTCAATCATCGCTATAACCTTAATGATAACACAATCTGTAGTCATTGCCAGGTTGCATGTATAAAGACATTTTTATATAAGGATATTTTTCTATAAGAGCTTTTTCAGTCATGGTTAATCAGTGTTCTGTAGGTTGACATCCTTGGATTTGAGCTTTCGGATTCTTCGTCTAATGTTTTGTAAAGTTGTATTTGTGTGTGTGTGTGTAGGAGGAGCGTCGGGTCCTACTCTGATCGCTGTGCAGTCTAACTGGGAGCTGCGGCGTCTGGCGGCAGGCATGAGCGTGCTGGAGGAGTTCCCCGTGGTTCCCGTGCATGTGACTGACGACATCAGCTACAACGTGTTGGACTGGCAGCGACACGGCGCACGCCGAATGATCAAACACTACCTAAACCTGGACAGCTGTCTTTCACAAGCCTTTGATATGGCCAGGTATACACACACACTTTTAAGTTGATGGAGAGATTACAGACAGACAGACAGACGGCAGTTGGGACACTGTGTAAATTCTCATTAAAAATAGAATGCAAATCCCATAAACCCATATTTTATTCACAATAGAACATAGAAAACATATGCAATGTTTAAACTGTGGAAATGCACCATTTTAAGGAAAAAATAAGGTCATTTTGAATTTGATGGCTGCAACACGTCTCAAAAAAGTCGTACAGAGGCAACAAAAATATAGATAAAGTAAGTGTTATTAAATTTAAACAAACATTTAGCAACTAATGAGGTTCATTGACAACAGGTCAGTAAGACGATTGGGTATAAATAGTGCATCTTATAGAGGAAGAGTCTCTCAGAAGTAATGAGCAGAGCTTCACCAATCTTAAATACCAACAGTTAAATATCTCATCATTTACAGCAAGTAATATCATCAAATCTTTCAAAGAATCTGGAAAGATCTTTGTGCACAAGGGTGAAAATGTATATTTGATGCTGTGATGTTCAGACCCTCAGATGGCACTGCATTTAAAGCAGTTATGATTCTGCAATGGAGATCACTGCATGGGTTCATTCACACCTCCAGAAATCATTGTCTGTAAATAGAAAGAAGAAAACCTGCAAAGAAGGCTGGGTGTGTAAACATGATCCGGAAATGTCGCCTTCCTTTATGGGCCAAAGCTCATTTAAAATGTACTGAGGCAAAGTGGAAAACTGTTCTGTGGTCAGACGAATGGAAATTTTTTTTTCTTTTTGGAAACCGTAGGCACCATGTTCTCCAGAGAGCATGGTGAAGAAGAGAAGAGGGGCCATCAAGCATGTTATCAGAGTTAAGTGCATTAGTGCCTGTGGAATGAGCAAGCATGCACATTTAGAAAGGTTCCATCAATGCTGAACTGTATATACAGGTTTTAGCGCAGCAAATGCTTCCATCTAGGAAACGTCTTTTTCATGAAAGGCCTTGCATATTTAAGCAAGACAATTCTTACTGCATACTGCATATCTTTAACAATAGCATGACTTTGTAGTAGAAGATTCCGGGTGCTGAATTGGCCTGCCTGCAGTCTAGACCTTTCACCATTATAAAACATTTTGTACAGCATGAAACAAAAAACACAACAAAGAACACCCAGAACTGTTGAGCAGCTTGAATCCTGTATCAGACACATATGGGACAACATTCCTCTCCCAAAACTTCAGCATCTGGTCTTTTCAGTTCCCAGATGAATACGGACAGAAGACGTGATGCTACACAGTGGTAAACATGGCCCCGTGCCAACTTTTTTGAGACCTGATGAAGCCATCAAATTCAAAATGAGCTGAATTAGTTTTTCTTGAAAATGGTATATATTCTAAGTTTAAATATTTGATATGTTTTTTTCTTTGACTGTCAATAAAATATAGATTTATTAAATTTGCAAGTTATTGCATTCTGGGTTTTTTTTACATTTTACTCGTCCCAAATTAGTGTTGTCAATGGCATAATGACACTGCAATTGTTTTAAATTAGTTTTTATTATATACTATGTTTTTTTATGATTTTTTTTTTTTTTTCTACCATTCTACGCTCGGATCCACTGCGCAGGTATTATCACTTGCCTGTAGGGAACCTACCTGAGGACATCTCCATATTTGGTTCGGACCTCTTTCTGGCACGTCACTTGCGAAAGCACAACCACCTGCTCTGGCTTTCACCCACAGCCAGACCCGATCTCGGGGGCAAAGAAGCAGACGATAGCCGTCTGGTGATGGAGAGCGATGAGCGCGGCTCTGTGGAGATCAACACTCCGGGATGCTTCTCTACGGGTACTCATTGGAAAGATGATCTAAATGGAACGTATTTGGAAATATGCTACATTTTCATGCATCAAATCAGAAGTTATTTATTTTGTTTAGTGTGTGTGGAGTTGGACATTCAGAGCTTGGCTGTAAACACCATCCTTCAGTCGCAGCACGTGAACGACATGGAGGGCGGGGCTAGCGCAGGCGTCAGCTTTGATGTCATCCAGCACGCATCACTGGAGGACATGATTTCAGGAAACCAGGGGGCGAACGCTGTGGCTAGTTACGATGAAACTGCACTCTGTTCTAACACTTTCAGGTGTGTGTCTGTGTTACATATAGATAAATAGATGTGAATAGATGGATGGATAGATGGTGTATGGATGTATTTGTGACAGGCTTTTTTTGTGTGTGTAGGATCCTGAAGAGTATGGTGGTTAGCTGGGTGCGGGAGATCACACAATACCATAATGTGTACGCAGATAACCAGGTGATGCACTTCTACCGCTGGCTGCGTTCCCCCAGCTCGCTCCTGTACGACCCGGCGCTGCACCGCACACTGCTCAACATGATGAAGAAGATTTTTCTCCAGTGAGTGACGCACCGCTCCCACAATCAATACTGTGCTTATTACATTCTAAGATTGATGCCATAATATTTCCTTAAACTCTAAAGTAGTAGTATTCTTTTCATTCTTTTCATAACACCTATACAGGCTGGTTGCTGAGTTTAAGCGGCTGGGTTCCTCCGTGGTCTACGGTAACTTCAACCGCATCATCCTCAGTACCAAGAAACGGCGCATCGACGACGCCATCTCCTATGTGGAGTACATCACCAAAAGGTCTGAACTGATGCTCCTCACATGTTGTAGTTTTTACAGAGGTGCTAATATTTACGGGTTAATTGAAACGATTGTACATTTGGATCCTGAATAGTATCCCAGCAAACAATTGACGTGATGCTTTAATTTTATATAAAAGACCGTCGTACAATCCATAAAAGATTTCATAATTACAAACTATATAGTCAAATAATTGTTGAATCTTTGGAATCCTTCAGTATAAGCAGAAAAACAATATTGTATTGGGGTTAAGAAAAAAAAAAAAAGACTACAATGTTTCAAACTCAGTGGCAGGTCGTGCATTTCACCCCTAGACCTTCACCAATGTTCTACCTGAATCAATTTATCTTTAAATACCACCATTATATAAGGCCCAGTTATAGAAACCATCAATATTATAGAAAAACACAAAACAGAGCGCTTCATTTAAGGACAGGTATCGCACATACCAAGAATGAATGGTGTTACTAAATCCAGAAACCAAATGAACACAAGTCTCCTTTCACTGCAGCCACATCAATACGTCTATCGATATTAACCTCATGAAATCACCTCGGGTTTTCCGTGCATTTTCTGTGTTAATGTTTTCCTAGGGATTTTAAATCAGGGCAAATGTAATGTTTGTGTGCAAATTCTACAGTTTAGAAAACACAAACGTACAAATAGTTCATGAAAAAGCTTTGTTTTGGCTGACTTTTCCTCACAACTTTTCTGGAAAGGTCCTTCTTGAAAATGGCCTTGTTAGTGTATCTGTGTATAAATCAATTTCTTCTCTGTGGAATTGTGGTTTAAAGAAAAAACAACTATTAAATTCACATGAATATATTTGAGCTTGCGTACTTGGCTACAGCTACATTATTGTACGCCTGCTAGATGGCCCTGGTGTTGCCAACTCGAAATCTGATTGGTTAAAGCCGTTTCTGTAGGCCTCACTGCAGATCCTTTGACCCGTGATGCGGCGGGCTGATTTCTGATTGGATGGAAACTCAAACATAAACATACAGTTACATCCACTAGAAAAACTTTGAAATGAAGAGAATAGACTATTGGGAATAATACAATACAGAGTTTATACTAGCAGAGATAGTATATCTATTATACTAGCAGCTGGCCCTAATGGCTCACCACTATTTAAACGTTCTTCCTTTTTTAAATCAGCATCCATTCTCGAGAGATCTTCCACTCACTGTCCATCACCTTTTCCCGATGCTGGGAGTTCCTCCTGTGGATGGATCCGGCTAACCACGGAGGCGTGAAAGGCAAAGTGCCCTCCAGCATCTTGTACGGAGAGGTATGTTGAATAGATTGTTACCTTTAATCTGAGGCTGAACCAGGAATTCGGTGCTTTTTCTGTAGTAAATAGATAATAAATTATACAGTACAATTGAGCACAGAGGTTCCAACCCTCACATTTTTTTGTAAACTGATTTTAAAAAAGCAGACTGGCACAGACAAGAAAAAGAAAGGCAAGAAGGAAAGAGAGGATGAGGCCAGTGAGGAGGAGGAGGAGGAGGAATTGGAGGAAGAGCGAAGTGAAGATGAGGATGAGGTGGAGGACCTGATTGAGAGCAACTGGAACATCATGCAGTATCTACCTCAGGCTGCTTCCTGTCAGAAATACTTCCTTATGATCATCTCAGGTACATGATGATTTTAGTTTCAGATTTTTTTTTTATTGAATCACAGATAAGTCATTTTATTTCATTAGGATTCACATATTTTTTCCTTTTTGTTTTGTTTTACAACGTTTCTCTTTTTGTTCTCTTGACAGCATATATTGCCGCTGTGTATCACAGCATGAGGGAGGAGCTCAGGCGAAATGCTCCTGGAGCCACGCCTATAAAAAGGAGGGGCGGAAGCCAAGTGTCCCAACCAGCTGCTGGTGACATCAGCGCACTTCCTGGTAGGATTCTTATCTTCATGATTCTGATTCTGAAAAGCAAAATCATGCATACGTTATTAGGAAATATATATATATATATATATATTACATGCTCACATAAATACAATATATTTTTAATATTATTTGTTCATTATTAAATTAATTGATTCAATTCATAATTGTGCTTTTCTAGAAAAAATTACGATCATATTGAGAATAGATGGCTGCAACAGGTCTCAAAGTTGGGGCAGGTCCATGTTTACCGCTGTGTAGCATCACGTCTTCTGTCCGTATACATCTGGGAACTGAGGAGATCAGATGCTGAAGTTTTGGGAGAGGAATGTTGTCCCATATGTGTCTGATACAGGATTCTAGCTGCTTAACAGTTCTGGGTGTTTTTTGTTGTGTTTTTCGTTTCATGATGCGGCAAATGTTTTTAATTATTGAAAGGTTTAGACTGGAGGCAGGCCAATTTAGCACTCGGAACTATGAAGTTATGCTATTGTAATAGCGCATTATGCAGTTAGCATTGTCTTGCTCAAATATGCAGGACCTTTCCTGAAAAATATGTTTTCTGGATGGAAGGGTTTGTTGCTCTAAAACCTGTGTATACCATTCAGCATTCTTGGAGCCTTTTAAAATGTGCATGCTGCCAGTGCATTTCCATTCCATCAGAGATGTGTTTTGTTGAACTGAGCGCTGAGCTCCACTATAAACCCGGGTCTGTGTGTCAATATTTGCAGGCATGATCACATTCTCTCAGGAGTACGTGTCTAGCGAGCTGACTCAGAACATCTTCACCATCACACAGAAGATCCAGAAAAAGGTGTGTGGAACACGCAGCGTGGCTCAGCCATCTGAGATGTTCCCCGTGCTGCCCGGATCACATCTGCCCCTCAACAACCCCGCGCTGGAGTTCATCAAATATGTCTGTCAGGTAAGAACACACATCTGTGTTTTTCGGGTTTTCAGCTTCCTAAAGAGTTCCTGAAGGTTCACTAACAATACCGTTCCAACTGTACGCATTCTCTCTCCAAAAGTAGCATCGTATATAACCCATGAGGCTAAATTAAGAAAGAAGGATAAGAACTAAAAGCCGGAGAGTGTGTTCCCGCTCTAATCAAAAGTTGTCTGCTGTTTTTCGGCTGATTCTGCATGTCGAGTTGGAGGCGGGGCTCGTCGGTGACAAAGAGACTTCCGATTGGCTTTTCAGCTTAGCTGATGAAAGCAAATAATGACTGAGTAAAGAGGGAACACGCAGACACTTATCATTCTTGCTCTTGTCTTTGCTCCTTAGCAGACATTACTGAAAAAAGCTACATGAGTCTGTTAGCAGTCATAGCAGGTGTAAACACTGCTTGCTTTATATATTTACAGTTCTAGTTCTTCCGGTTTCTCTGTTTGCATGCTGAATACAGACTACTGCCACCTGCTGGTATGGGAAAGTTATGTTTTCTGTGCAGAAGTGCAGAAGGTAAACACATGGTTTTGTGTTTCTGCCTAGTTTGCAGCAAAATCAATCGGTTGACTTCAAGGTTGGAGTGGAAAATTGTGAGAAAAAAGTGGAGCTCTGACCTCAACCCTATTGAACATATTTGGGATGAATGTGAACTGACCAGGCCTCTTCATCTCATCTATATAAGTACCTGACTTTAATAAGACCCTGTCATTATAAACTAAACGGTGTCAGTGGGGGTTTATCTGTACGTGTAACAAGATTGTTTGGGTTGAGTATTTTCCTCTGATTGATTATGATACCTTTAACCTGAATTACCTTTCTCTATATTTTGAAGCAATATGTTGTCTATTCCTATATATACTTTATTTTTGTTTGTTTTGGATTATATATATATATTTTTACATAAAGTCGTGTTTATTAAAAGAAGAAATTCCCCAAACAGGTTCTCTCACTGGACGCAAACATCGTGAACCAGGTAAATAAACTGAAGCGGGATCTCCTGCGCTTGGTGGAGGTCGGAGAGTTCTCCGAGGATGCTCAATTCCGTGACCCCTGCAACTCGTACGTCCTGCCGGAGGTCATCTGTCACCAGTGCAATTTTTGCCGCGACCTCGACCTGTGCAAGGACCCTTCGGTTGCACCGGTTAGTAAGGCTCTAAGTAACTGATCAGAAGGTCAGGAATTCAAGCATAGCTGGCACTTTTGGGGCCCCTTAGCAAGGCCCCTTAGTGCTCCAGGGGCACTTTATCATGGCTGACCCCAGCTAACATCGCTAGGAAATGCGAAGAAATAATTTTACCGTGCTGTGAAGTACATGTGACAAGTATAAACCACCTTTCTTTCCCTTTATTTTTAGGACGGCTCGGTCCTGCCACAGTGGTTCTGCTCGAACTGCCAGGCGCAGTACGACACAGACTACATCGAGACGGCTCTGTTGGAGGCTTTGCAGAAAAAACTGATGAGTTACACTCTGCAGGACCTGGTAAGAAAGAGACAGCCATGGATCTGAGACCAAGGATCATATTGCCCTAAATGATATTATATGGGCATCAAGGTGCATAAAATCTAGCTCACCTTTCCTAGCCCTGTTTCATATTTCTCATGTATTTAACCATCGAGTGAGAGTATTTTCTTACTGTGCATTACGGGAATACGGGAAGTATTCTGTAAAGGAGGAACATTTTCCCGTGCTCTACGTGTCGTTCGTTTGACCTTGTAGAACGCTGTTCATCGAAAAGAACTTCTACAGTAATATTTTGCACTGTGTTGCTGATGTGACGTTTTTTTTAATCCGCGTACAGGAGTGCGCTAAATGCCGAGGGGTGAAAGAAGCCAACATGCCTTTGTACTGCAGCTGCGCTGGAGACTTCAGTCTGACCTTCAGCACCAAGGTGATTATCATGGTTTTTAGTGTTCAGTATACACTATATTTCCATAAATACGGGGTCACCTGACCTTTGCTGCTCTGTGGTTCTTTTCCAAACTGTTAAACACATCCTTCATTTCTGCTTATTATTTATGTTGATTTTTAAATTCTAGAGTATTTGTACATTGTGTGTGCATTTTAGCTGCACACACAATTTTTTTTTTGTTCGAAGGCTGACAGGAGTTTGTTGCATTTTGTTTTTCAGAGCTTCACAGAGCAGGTTGATGTGTTCAGAAGCATCGCTGCCCATTACAACATGAACTTCCTGCTGGAGAACATCGACTGGATCCTGAGGATGAACAGTTAGTGTGTGTGTGTGTGTGTTGTGTTTTTGTGATCATAGTGTACGTGTAGATTTTGTAGCACTTTTGTACAAATTTTCTTCTTTTTTTTTTTTTTTTTACATTTTGTATTGTATGAAGATGTTTTTTAACCATATTTCAGAACATTGTTTAGGTAAACGATGATAAAGTATATGATGTGTTGGGTTTAAATATTTTGTACTTGAATATAAAATAAAACTGTGACTTGTATTGTTTTTGTGTTTACTTACGTATGATTTATGGGGAAAGTGCTGCGAATGCGGTATGGGTTTATTGCGCTCCTCTTATTCCAGATGTTTCTATTTATTTTAATTATTTTAATGTAACAGTCACATTTTTACCTGGAAGTCTAAAAAAATAATCTAATGATACGTTTTAAGCCATGATTTGTCCAGGCTTGGGACTGGCACTAAAAGTGCACTGGCTTGTGCAACCCTAATGGCTGGGTTCATACAAAACTATTATAAAAGCTACAAATATTCACTGATTCTCAACAAGGCAAAACAACACTAAGATTGGGCAGGATTCAATTTAGTTTGTTTTCTGGGAAATGTAAATCTCTCATAGGGTTTTTCAAGGGCACTACTCTAAGTATTCTTCTTGAGAATCAGTGAATGTTTGTGTTTTGTAATTATTTTGTATGAATCTCTGTCATCCGAAGTAAGAAAAGATAGAAACATGACCTCAGCTGTATCATTGCATCATTTTTGCTGAAAAATATCTATATTACCATATTTCTCATACATACTACTGTAAAATGTCAAGTCAAGCACTGATTATTCTTCAAAGTGGTGCCACTCTTGCTTTATCACATTACGGCTTAATTCCTATAGCATCTCATGAGGTCTGGTTTCAGGCCCTGCTTTAATACATCGAGCGGGAAGCTGCTGTTGATGTGAGATATCACAGGATATAAATAGCCACCTATCAAGCATGAGTTCTGCACCCAGCCCTATCCAGTTTTTAACCCCAAGACTTGAGACTTCAAATGTCCCAGATGTTTTAGACGTTCCTTGTCCTGGGTTGTCTTGATCATATTGCTAGTTGTTTTCAACTGGGAATAAAATTAGCCATCTCATCCAACATACTTGTGGATACCTTACCATATGTGGTTCCTCCCCAAACTGATGTCAGAAGGTCCAAACACTGTTCCAGATTGACAATGCACCTGTGCACAAATTAGGATTAAAGTGGAACACCTTGATTGTCCTGCTTAGATCCTTGATCTCAACCCCAATGAACATCTTTGGGATGAACTGAAATCTTGATTGAACCCCCAGACCTCCTCATGTAACCTCACTGCCTGATCTCAAATCATACAGAAATCCCCCAAAATCTAGAAGAATTAAGTTTATTATAACTGGAAAGAGGAATAAAATCGGAATTTGGATGTTCATACGTGTCTGATGGACCGATATCCATATGCTTTGGGTTATATAATGTACTGTATATGTAAGCAGCACTAAATTATATCATTTAAATAATGGCTTGTATCATAAAACAAGTGTCCATTTAAACTTTCACTTGAGTAAAAGTGCAAAGGTTTTTGCCTTCGAATGTACCTAAGTATCCAAAGTACTATGATTTATTATAACTATAATGTTCCAGTCAGCTCACTTAATGTGAAAAGACTCGAATGTGACTCTCAGAACACTGATCTATTAATAGAATTATATTAATGAGTCAAACACTGATTGATTTCTATTCAAATTATCACGAGCCCAAAACCTTCTTTTCAACTACTTAAAAAAAATGGTGTAAATAAGGGCACGGGTGATGTAGCGAGTTCGAGTCAGGAGTTTCTTCATCATTTGTTCCCCTCGAAATGTTCTGCTTGCTGTTGACCGCAACGTTGGCATACGTTTTTATATGTAGAATTAATATTGCAAACCCACAGGCATGAAAATGGTGTATTGTTTTGAACATTGACAATAAGAGGAAGTATTAAAAACCCAAAGCCTCTTAAGCAGGAACCTGTAGAAAAGCTCTCTGTCTTGATATGGGATCCAGTTTCTGTCTGCTGCTGCTCTGTCTACAGCGGTGTGGTTTAAAGCTGGTCTCTTCGGACGCTGATCCATAAACCTCAAAAGTGTCAGCTCGGGGAAAATCGATGAGCTGCTATTAATCACACTTTGGCATGAGTTGGGTCGATGTATCAAGCGCTTCTCTTGGCAATCTCGTTATGAAAGCTCATCTCACAGGAAGAAGACGTTATCTAATTATGGTGGAGAGAGTGGCTCATCGACAAGAACAGGTTCATCCTCCTCTTTCTTTTTCTGGCAGCAAGTCTTCAAAAGAAAAAAAAAAAAGGGCCAGATTGTGGCTGTTGCGTGTGTGTGTGTGTGTGTGTGTGTGTGTGTGTGTGTGTGTGTGTGTGTGTGTGTGTGTGTTAGATATCACTTCGACCTTTGTTTTATTTCTTTTATTTTTCAACAACATTAAATGTGGACTTTATGTACAATATATGCCAACTATTCTATAATCTGTGTATGCACTCGATTAATATAAGATGAAGAATTTAGCATAGGAATTCCATAGGTTCGAAGCAGAAGCTCTCAGCATTTCAGCATGACTGTAGCCCAGCATTTTTGCTTTAATTCCCCACAAGTCCTTTTACATTTGAATAAAAAGTTCCTGATAATGAATCTTATCCCACTTCGAATTGCAGTCTGCAGTCTGGGAGTGACAGGGGGCAGAGTCTCACAACGGGACACCGTCTGAGAGGTCAGAGTGGGTGGAGCCATAGCTGTTGAGGGTGATCTCTGTAAAGACTGGTGGGTTGGGGTTCTTAGTTACCTGGATTTTGTTTGTTTTGAATGAAAAAAAATAACAGAAAGTAATAATTAATGCCATCATACAGCACCAGCTTCTTCAGAGAAGTTCTGTATGTACAATACACATTTTATTTGATCTAGTGTAGCTCTATTTTAATAATTTTCAGAATAATGTTCAGAATAGCTGTCTCCCTCACTCACTAACTGTAACTGTACCATGTTGATATGTTTGCAGGTGTATATATAATGTAGCGCATTCATTTAGACCAGTAATGAAAATGACTGTAACTTCCTGTGAATTCGATTTTTGAACCTGCACCTTTCAGCCAATCACAATCGAGTACTGACCATGGTGTAACTAATGATAAATTTCCAGCTTTTTTTTTTTTTTTTACACATGTACGAGTTTAATTGTATAAATTGGGATGTGATCTATCAGGAGCGTTGCTGTTACTTTTACATTGCCACATTCTGCTCTCATTTTGTCTCATACTCTATGTTTGGGCTTTTTCTACTCACATCGTCAAACTTCTTCCCACTGTAGACCTCGTGCTTATCGATAAACGTTAACATGATCCAGTCACAGATGATGGAGCACTAATAGAGAGTTAAAAGATTAGTTCTCACCACAAAAAAACCTGCATATGAGACCATCATATCATACTTTGGTCAAAAAAACAGTCAATACTTACTATTCCCACCGAGGTCATGGCTGTGACCGCATTGATGATGGTTGGGATGAGGCTAAATTTCCCTGCCTGGAGAAAATAAGCCTTTTTTAATTGTAGCTAATGCAGATGGTATGTAAGTAAATCTCATGTGTTAAAGCGACACTATATGATCAGGGGCATTGTCATGCTGGATCAAGTTTTGGTCTCTTACTTCCTAGTCTTCTTTGTTCGAACAGGTTTGTTCAAACAGTTTGGGGAAGAACCATATATGCCTGGAAAACTCAGGTGTCCCAATACTTTTGTCCATATAGTGTATATTGATATGATTTGATAGGAAAATAATGAGTTAAAGTTTGTGTGTTTTGTGTTGGTCCTTGTTCTAAACAGCAAGTGACAGCTTTACATCTGCTCTCAGAAAAGTCCTCATATTTACAATTACGGAACAATGTGTGTATACAAGCCACTGTAAATTTGCTGTTGCTATGGTAACAATCTTATCTCATTCATATCAAACCTGTGATATGGCTTGCATCTCAAACTATAATCAGTTCCCTTTTCAGGAAACAACTCAAACCCTTCTGACCAGCTGTACAGGGATTAAAGGATAAAATGACAAAAAAAAAAAAAACTCGAACAACAAAGCAGAAAATAAAATGTCTTTGTTTAAAGCTATAATAAATAATAGAGCTTTCAGTAATGTGATCTTACATGTCCATGTACGATGACGTCCAAACGAATCCCAAACGCTTTTATAAGTGTTCTGTACTCCACTCCGTCCTTGTGGTAGTACTTGGCAAACCTTTGAGAGAAAAAGAAACAAAAATACAAATCTAAAAATAGTAAGAATCAAATCCTCTATACAGACAAAGTACGGGGACACCTGACACTTTTTTCCAACCGTTATGTTGTTCTTTCCCAAACTTTTACCACAAACTTGGAGACGCACAATTGTATAGGATGTTGTCTAAGGATGCAGGAGCATAAAAGTTTCCCTTCACTTGAACCAGGAGACTCAAATCTGAAACTCAACCCTAATGAACATAATGAATGTGAACGCTTACTGCACCTCAGGCCTCCTCACCTCACCTACATCAGAACCTGGCGTTACTAATGCTCTTGTAGGTAAATTAATCTCACACAAATCTCTCACAAATCTCCACAAACACACTCCAAGATCTAGTGGAACATCTTCCCAGAAGAGTGGAGGCAAATGGGGACTAAATGCGGAATGTTCAGAAAGAAGCACATACCAGTCTTATAGTCAGGTTTCCACAAACGTTTGTCCATGAAGTGTATTTAAAAGATATGAAGAGACTATTTGAGGAGAGCATCTTGTACCTGTAGTAGTAACCAGAGCTGGTCAGGGTTTTCCTCAGGTCCAACCTCCGAAACGAGTAGGTAGGAACGCATTGTGACGGATCGACATCGAAGTCGCAGTTCCAGTTGATAAACGCTCCGATCACTCCACCCTGAAGGAGATGTGAAATTATAATTTGTAATAAAGATGCACTGAATTTTTGTGAATAAGTGTGTCTTACACAATTTTTTTTTATTTAAAAGTTTTCTTCACCAGTTCATCAAATTCATCACGTGGCTTTATCGCTTTCGGCATATTCGGAATGGAGGACATTTACTGTAACTTCAGTAAAATTCAAAATCGTATATCTTACGTTTCACTCAGCTATATTTTGTGAAATCAGTCGTTCCTTTTTTTATTAATGAGGATAAAATCTTAACTGGTTAAACACGCAATCATACATGATTTTTATAAGTAGTTAAAAAGGAGGTTTTGGTTCGTGATAATTGTAATATAAATCAGTGTTTGACTCATTAATATCATTCTATTAATAGATCAGCGTGCTGAGAGTCACATTCGAGTCTTTTGACATAAACTGAGTTGATTAAACAAAGAGTCTTGTGACAAAAATCATAATAGAAACATTATAGTTATAATCAATCAGATTACTTAATTTACTTAAATACATTTGAAGGCAAATACTTTTGTACTTTTACTCAAGTGAAAGTTTAAATTGACACTTTAACATTAACATATTTTAACTCAATTATATGGTTTGTGTACTTCGTCCACCACTCGTCATTAGGAACTATTTACAATAGCCATCTCGATCTGTATGCCCCTGTTTACAAATGAAATTGTAGTAATAAACAAATAAATAATAATAATTAAATTGACTGGAACAATCTGTGCATTCAACAGTTCGAACTCGCACCTTCCAGCCAATCAGAATCGAGTATAATCATGGTATAACGTCAGCTTGTTTTTTTTTAGCAGAATGACATGACTAAATAAATACAAAATGATGTACTTCCTGTTATCGTGTTCCGCTAGCTATAAAGATTTTGTCTTACATTTTGTGATGTCACAATTTTTGCTGCCTTTTATGAGCCACTCTAGTGAGATTTCTCTCGGATTTACAGTGGTGTGAAAAAGTGATTTCCTGATTTCTTGTTTTTTTGCATGTTTTTTCACACTTTAATGTTTTAGATCATCAAACTAATTTTCAATATTAGTAAAAGAGAACACAAGTGAACACAACATGCAGTTTTTATTATTGAGGGAAGACAAAATTCAAAACTACATGGCCCTGTGTAAAAGTGTTTGCCCCCCTGTTTTTTTTTTTTGTCTGGAGCTTGTTCTACAGCCATGTTCTTACAGTATTTGTGTATTCTGATTAGTGTTAACTCACTGTTTCACAGAGTTCACTAAACTTCTCTCGGGCCTGATCAGCGATGTAGCCGAGTCTGAACACAGGGCAGTACGGGTTGGTCTCAGGGTGGTAATGACACCGCAAGAGCTTCTTCGGCTTCCTTGGTTTGATGTTCACCCTTAAATGAGAGGAAAACCTCAGTGTTTGGACCTTTCTGGCTTTCATAATAATGAATATATAATAACCCTAAGACTCTTTTATACTGCTCAAGATGATTGGAAACACAAATGACTAAAACAAAAAGACTAAAAATGCACTATATGTACAAAAGTATTGGGACACCTGACTTCTCCAGCCATATATGGTACTTCCTTAAGATTTAGACAGAAATGTGCTAATTTTTTAACCTGTTGTGTGGGTTCACATTTTCACATTAAACATCCAATTCCATATTTAGTCCTCATTTTCCAGTTATAATAACCTCCACTTTCCTGGGAAGATGTTCCACTAAATTTTGAAGTGTGTGGCAACACTAATGTACTGAGATTCACTGCTGAGTGTCCCAAAACATTTGGCCACACAGTGTTACTTTAATGGTTGGAAGTTGTTGTATGATGTTGGAGAGCGAGCTGATGGGTGGGAACTGACCCAGAATAAATTAGGAAGCCTCACCTGAGCACTTTGAACTTTGGGAAATGGATGGCGTTCTTTATGAAGACTGTGAAGTTGATGGCTTCTTGCAGTGGAGGCTCTCTGTGGGGAATAAAAAGAAATTATTTATTCAAATATTTTTTTTATTTTCCTGATTTGTTTGCTTGTTTACAACAATGAACGATGCAATTCAATATTGTATTTACATCTCTGCAGCAACCTCCTCGATCGGGCACCAGCTTTTGATCTCACAGGTTTTGAAGGTGTAATTGTAGTAAGGAACACAGTATCCTGTTCTCTGACCTGTGATGAAAGGAGATGATTCATGCATTCAGCTATTGCACCCAAAAAAAAAAACAATTGTTGAATTTACTTTATTTAACTGAACGTTCTTGGTTTTGTCTAAAATGTTATATTTACGTAAAAGTTTTTTGATGGAGAAACCAAAATTTAATAAAAATTGGACAAGAATTGATTGCTTGTGGTTTTACAGAGCCACAGTTTTCACAGGATCTATCAAGCTGAGCCAGGGAGTGCATGATATATTTATCATAGTAAATTCTTCATAACAATATAATTCTATTTATTATTGGTGTTAATTTTAATAATTAAAAATATAATAGCTACAAAAAAATAGGCAAAAAAGTTAATAATATCAAAAGATTTATAATATAAAAATGTATAATAATAATAATTTAAAAAAAATAATAATAATATAGTAAAGAAAAAAAGAAAATGTGTATAATATTTATGTACTGCCCCAAATTAATTTAGAGGTATGTGGAAATTATCTTTCTTTCTTTCATACTTTTTTTAATTGTTTTATTATTATTTTTTTTCATTTCATTTTATTTTATTTTATAATTTTTTTTTTTTCATTTTATATAAGAATATATTTTCTTTTTTCTTCAGTTTTTTTTTCTGTCCTTTTCAGTTCAATCCTCAAATTCTCACCATGGCTTTCGAAATCCAGCTCTCCTGGGATGCAGTCATCATCTGAGGTGCAGTTTGCGTTCGGGATGTTGAAATGCTGAGGTAAAACACACACACAGGATCCACGATTAGATCAGGAGTTGGAACCACACAAAGCATCATTATGAACAGGACCATTTTTATATGAACAAAAGTCTGTGGACATCAGAACATAAGATTAGCACATGGTTGTTGGACGTCCCGTTCCACATTTAATCCACATTTGTTGTTATAATAACATCCACTCTTCTGGGAAGATGTTCCACTAGATTTGAGTGAGATCAGTTCAGCCACAAGGGTGTTAGTAAAGTCAGGTTCTGATGTGGGTGAGGTGAGGAGGCCTGGGGGGCAGTCAGCGTTCACATTCATCCCAGTAGAGTTGAGCTTTATAGCAGGAGATCTTTCACTCCAACCCATGTAAAGCATATCTTCATGGCTTTGTCATGCTGGGACATGTTTGGGTCTTTTAGTTCAAGTGAAGAGAAAATTTCATGCCACTACATCTAAACACATAATATACAATTGTGTGCTTTTATCTCTATGGTAACAGGAAGAACCACATACGGCTAGAAAAGTCAGGTGTCCCAATACTTTTGTCCATATAGTGTATTACATATATATAATGTGATTCACTGAAACATAAACTGAATAAGTTTGAGAGTTAATATAAAATTGCATAGTGTGTGTGTGTGTGTGTGTGTGTGTGTGTGGTTGTGATTTTTACCTCAGCACATGTGCCCTGTCTTTGATTGTGTGTCACTTCCCTCTTCAGTATCGTATTAATGACATCACCACCCTGGAAAGAAAATGCAGAAATGTCTAAAAGGAGAACATGGACATGTGTGTCCCAGATAGATCCGGATTAAAGGTGCCTAAAAATAAATAAATCATTTCTTTTTTTCATAAATTAACATAATATTTTGGTTACAAAAGTCAAAAATCAGTCAGAATGTAGAAAAGATTCAGGCTGGTATCTCTTGTTTAATCATTTGAGTTGGTAAATTGTTTACATGACTCCTTTCATTTTCTCTTGCTGTTGCCAGGGTGTATTCTTTCTTTTCTCTCCTCTCTCACCTCAGACGGGCTGGCGTACTCGGTCGTGTCCCGTACACTATCCCCTAGTACAGCGACTCCCCTCATCTCAGTGTACACAGAACTCTCGGGACGCTCCTCAGTTTCCTGGTATGCCTTCTGGCTGATAAACACATACCTGCAAACAGACATGGAGAGTAACTCTGGAGCTAAAACTGTTATGGATACGCAGTTTTCTAAAAAGTATTAATAAACGCCAATGGGGCCCAAAGAGCTGGTTTTCCCACAGTGTAACTTCTCTACCAGATCCTGAAGAAGTTTAATCCTTTTTTTTTTTCCGAAACGCAAATGTTTGCGAACGATTCGCATTTGATTTAGTAATCATTTTTATTGTTCAATTTATATTGCAAAATTTGTATACAGGAGCTTTTATTATATCTAATAATCGTTCAATTGCATTGGTTTCTTTTGCTCCATAATAAACCGTGTGACTGTAAAACAAACGGCCTCACTGACTGAACTGAAGAAAGAAAGAAAGAAAGAAAGAAAGAAAGAAAGAAAGAAAGAAAGAAAGAAAGAAAGAAGAAAAAAGAAAAAAAGAAATTTAATAACTGTAATAAAAGAAAGACAGGAAGAAAGAAAGAAATGTAATAACTGTAAAAAAAGAAATCAAGCAAGCAAGAAAGAAAGAAAGAAAGTAAGGAAGGAAGAAAGAAATGTATTAACTGTAATAAAAGAAAGACAGAAAGAAAGAAAGAAAGAAAGAAAGAAAGAAAGAAAGAAAGAAAGAAAGAAAGAAAGAAAGAAAGAAGGCAATGAAATAAAAATAACTAAAGAAAAATGAAAAGTCCTCTGTATGTTGATAAAAGTATTGGGACACCGTATGTGGTTCTTCCTCTAAGTGTTACCACAAAGTTGGAGGCACACAATTGTAAAGGACGTCTCTGGATGTAGTAGCATGAAAATTTCCCTTTACTTGAACTAGGAGACCCAAACCTGTTCCAGCATGATGATGAGGGGCATCAAAGCCAGCTGAGATACTTTACATGGGTTGGAGTGAAAGATCTCCTACAATAGAACTCTAACCTCCTCATCTCACCTACATCAGCACCTGATAGAAATCTCCACAAGGACACTCTAAAATCTAGTGGACCATCTTACCAGAGAAGTGTAATTTAACTGAAAATGGGTACTATATGTGGAATGGGATGTTCAAAAAGCAGCATGAATCTTATAGTTAGGTGTCCACAAGCTTTTGTCTATACAGTGTTAGTAACCAGGGAATATAAAAATGGCCCTGTTGATAATAATGCTTTGTGTGGTTCCATCCCCTGGAGGTTAAATGGTGGTTACTAAAACAGCAAATGGGGACAAAATGTCTCTATTTCAGCATACACCACAGACACGTATATGTCTTCGAGCATTTGTCCTGTCTCATTTCTACATTATAGACACGAGCAAAGAGCAGCACTTACTGTGAGTCTAATGGGCGTCACAATTGAATCTTGTTTATTAAATTGCTCGTTCACTACGCCATTGTTTCATGTCTCAGTACACCGACTGCACTCCAGATCGTGAATAAATGCTTGTGGTCTACACTATTATTTACAGCATTGCTGCTTTTTAGATATTAATGCACATCTTTTTACAGACGACTCGGGAAATAAATCTGTCTCAAAGTGGTCTTAAACACTGTTACTATGTTTGGGCCAAAAAAAAAAAATTGTGCTTTTTTTTTTTTTTACATAAATGAAAAAAACCCCAGACATTATACAGAAATAATTCCATTAAATTACATTAGAATGAATATATACTAATATTATATATGAACATTTTAGTAATAGCTTTGTTATTATTCTGCATAGTATATTATTGCACTACAAAATTACTCCATAAATATGTGTTTTTAGAAAAAAAAACAGTAATGTGTCCCAGGTAAGTCTTAATAATGGACCTTATAGAAGACACGCAGATATTTACCAAATGAAATATGTGATGACCAAAAGCTGTACAGATCTGTAAATCACACCCAGCTTCCTGTTCTTCACTACCATAATCTTTGGGGTCTCGTAGTCCCAGAAACCCAGGAAAAAGTCTTTGAAGAACGCCAAAAATCCCATGATGGGTAAATAATCGTCTCGACGTATCCAGCAGAGAAGGTGTGACTCTGAACACTGGGGATAGAGTAAACCTTTTTCTGATTCTCTCACTCTCTCCTTCTTTCTCTCCCCCTCTCTTCCTCTCTCTCTCTCTCCCTTGCTCTCTCTCTCTCTCTCTCTCTTGCTCTCTCTCTCTCTCTCTCTCTCTCTCTCTCTCTCTCTCTCTCTCTCTCCCTCTCTTCCCCCAGCAGCTCTTAATCTAATTATGTGGTATTTCAGTACATCAGTGTTGGTTATTAAAGTGATACTCAGGAAATAATTTAGACAAAATCAACATGGAAAAATAAAAGAACAATGAACACTATAATAAAACCTTTTTATCTTTCTTTCCATCTTTGTTTTATTTATTTACAAAATAAAGATTTATTTTTCCACAGAAATTAACTATAAGAAAGACTTGGAAAAAACAGAACAGAAAAAGAGAGAGACAGAAACTAAAAAACTGAAAAAAAAGTTGCAGAAATTAGAGGGGGAAAAAAACAGAAGGAAAAAATGGAAAAAAGAAAGGAAGGAAGGAAGAAAGAGAAGAAGGAATGAAGGAAGGATCGAAGGAAGGAAATTAAAATAAATGTAAATAAATGATAAATAAAATAAAATAAGAGTAACTAAAGAAAGAAAGAAAAAAAGAAAGAAAGAAAGAAAGAAAGAAAGGTATGAAATTAAAATAGCTAGAAATAAATAGAAAAATGAAATAAAATAAATTAATTGTAACTGAAGATAGCAACAAATACAGAAATGTAATTAAAATAATTGTAAATAAATAAATAAATAAAATTAAAATAAAAGCAAGGAAGCTAAATAAAACGAAAGAAAAAAAGAATGAATGAATGAATGAAAGAAAGAAAGAAAGAAAGAAAGAAAGAAAGAAAGAAAGAAAGAAAAAAAGAAAGAAAGAAAGAAGAATGAAATTAAAATAACTGTAAATAAATAAATGAAATAAATAAATAAAGAAAGCTAAAAAAGAAAGAAAGAAAAAGGAAAGAAATGTATGAAATAGAAATAATTAGAAATAACTGGATAAAATAAAATAAAATAAGTGTAAGTGAAGGAAGCAACAAATACAGAAAGAAAGAAAGAAAGAAAGAAAGAAAGAAAGAAAGAAAGAAAGATAACTCTGTAAGTACAGAAATGAAGAAATACAGAATAAAGGTGTGGGTATGGAGAACAGGAGAAATGAAATGAAAAGAAATGAAATAAAAAATACAGAATAAAGGTGTGGGTATAGGGAACAGGAGAAATGAAATGATCAGTAAAAATACGGAAAGAAAAAATGTTCAGGCAATTATTTTTTTATTCCGGCATTTCCGCGGGCACGCGCTCTCCCACTCACCGCGGTCCTTCTGTCGCAGCGTAATGACGTCACTCACACACGTGTAGACGGAGCTGTGTTGGCTGTGGCTCAGATTGTTTAAGTTCTGTCGTGTTTTGTGAATAGACACAGTATTGTGTGTGTTTGGTGTGTGTGTAAAACTCTCCACAATGGGAGGTCTACAGAAGAAGAAGGTGAGTAGATCACGCGCGGTTTTTCTGAAACTAAAGGGCTTTTCAGCAGGTTCCTACAGGCTGTGTGGCCTCCTGAGCACCAGCGGATCATCTGCTGGTCCACACTCACATAAGGAGCTTCTGCTGTCCAGCATGTGGTGCAGACTGCTCACAAGGAGAAAGAGTCTGTAGAGCAAAACATCTGCATGTTTCACTCAATAGAAAGCAGATTATTTCCATTAATGGGTCATTTCTGTTTATTATATTTTAAAGATTTATTTATTCACATTCGTTTTTTCTTCATTTGATTTGATTGCCAGCTGTAATTATATTCCTGTTTATCAAATTAGGGATCATAATGTCAGAATCTCTCTTGAGTCCCAACATAATCATAATAAAACAAACATTTTGAGTTGATGATACACAAAGAATCAGAAGAACACAAAGATATAGAGGGGAAGAGAATCAATAAGTTCCTAATATCAAATTATATAAAAAATACAACAAATATATACATAATATATAAATAAATATACATAATATATAAATAAATATATAGATAATATATATTAAATGTTGAATTGTTACCTTTAACTTTCATATGTGAAGGTGTCATGACGTTAACTCTATCTACACACCTCTCTATCTCTGTCCATTTATCTATACACACATCTATCTATCTCTATCTATCTCTATCTATCTATCTACATCTACACACACCTCTATCTATCTACACACCACTCTATCTATCTATTTATATATCTATCTACACACCACTCTATCTCTCTCTCAAATCAAATCAAATTTTATTCATCACATACACATACATACAGGGTACGACATGCAGTGAAATGCTTTATACGACAGTCCGGCAAGAGGGGAATAGGGTGGGGAGAAAGAAAAAAACAGATAAAGTATAAAAACTATATAAAATAAAATATAAAATATAAAGGATATATAAAGATATGTATGTGAACAAAGAGAAAAATGTATATACAAAGAAAATCCTTATGGCAGTAGACAGTGAAACAGTAAACAATGTGTACCAAAGTGTAAACAATAGACAATTTTAGTGGTGGGTTGTCCATAAAGTGTCCGTGTGCAGTATGGTGCGGTGTAAGGGTCTGTAAATCAATCAATCTATCAATCAATCTATCAATCTATCAATCTATCTATCTATCTATCTATCGATCTATCTATCTATCTATCTATCTATCTATCTATCTATCTATCTCTACACACCTCTATCTATCTACACACTTCTATCTATCTATCTATCTATCTACACACCTCTATGTATGTACACACATCTATCTATATCTGCATACACATCTATCTATCGATAGATAGATAGATAGATGATAGATAGATAGATAGATAGATAGATAGATAGATAGATGTGTGTGTAGAGAGAGAGAGAGAGATAGATAGATAGATGATAGATAGATAGATGATAGATAGATAGATATTATCTATCTATCTACACACCTCTATCTATCTATCTATCTACACACCACTCTCTGTCTGTCTATCTACACACTGAAGATAAATAAAGAGATTAATAAAGTTATTGATGCGCTCGCAGCAGAAACTCTGTGAGTGAAGGGTTGGATTGTGTAAGGGATCAGAAAAGGAGGCTGAGGGGATGAAGGATCAGAAGGTTGTGAGCTCAAATCCTCGAGATCTGCTGTCAACCTTTAACTAAGTTGTATAAAATAAGTTTATTCTAAGTCATAAATTCTTTGTGGAAGTGGATAAGAAATGTGGACTTCAGATTGGAAGGCTTTGAGTTCAAATCCCAGCACCATCAAGCTGCCTTTTTTTCACTATTAGATAAGTAAAGAACTGTAAAGATTGAAAGAATCCCAGCACCATCAACTGTTCGGCCCTTGTGTAAGGCCCTTAACTCTCAACCGCTTGGTTCTAAAGGGTAAGATGGTTGTAAGTCATTAATTATGGGATGTAGCTCATGGATAAATGGTTGGACTTTAAATCAGAAGGCTGTGAGGTCGAATCCCCTGCACACGGCCGTTCACCCTCAACTGATCAGCTGTCAGAAATAACATTGTGATTCATTCATTCATTATTAGAGGTTGTACCTCAGTGTATAAGATGCTGGACTTTACATCAGAAGGTCATCAGTTTAAATCCCCAACACCACCAAGGTGCCATTTGAGCGGGACCCTTAACCCTCAAGTTGTAGAAATAAGAGTAATATAAGTTGCGGGGGATCTTTTCTTCCAAATGGCATGAAAGTAACTGTAAATTCGATATGCATGAAAATACTGTGAGTTTGGAAAAATCCATTGTTCTTTAGATCGGGGTTCATTTCCAACATTTTAATGCGTCCAATATTTAAGTCTTCTTCTTTCGGTTTCTCCCATTAGGGGTCGCCACAGCGGATCATCCGTCTCCACACCCCCCCCTGTCCTCTTCATCTGCCTCTTTCAAACCAACTACATGTCTTCCCTCACCACATCCATAAACCTCCTCCTTGGTCTTCCTCTTTTCCTCCTTCCTGGTGGCTCCATCCTCAGCATTCTTCTACTGATATACCCCATGTCCCTCCTCTGCACATGTCCAAACCGTCTCAATCACACTTCCTCACCTTGTCACCAAAACGTCCTACATGCGCTGTCCCTTTAATAAACTCATTTCTAATCCTGTCCATCGTCGTCACTCCCAACGTTCAAACTTAAACATCTTCAGCTCTGCTACCTCCAGCTCCACCTCCTGTCTTTTACTCAATGCCACTGTCTCTAAACCATACAACATCTCAGGTCTCACCACAGTCCTATAAACTTTCCCTTTCATTTTTGCAGGTACTCTAAGTGCATAAATAAAAAAATTAAAAAACAGTATAACGAATGAATGACGAACCTGTCTTTGCCTCTGAGAGTTGTCCCTCTTACTTGAACGCTGTGTTTATTTTGAGTGAACTGTTGATCAGGTTTTGAAGTGTGTGTGAGACGTGCCTTCTTTTCTCCACGCAGTATGAGAGCGGCTCAGCCACCAACTACATCAGCCGGAACAAAGCACGCAAGAAGCTGAGCCTGAGCCTGGCTGACTTCAGGTCAGTGCTGCACTGGACATATACATCACATTTCTCTCAATAAATGACTGATCAAGATGACAGGATTTTTTTGGGGGAGTGTATGTGTGTGAAGAAGGGATGTGCGGTTTACCTGTACTGAAAAAATACTGCTATATTGCATATTTCAAATACTTTGAAATCATCATTTTGTTAAATTCGGTATTTCTTACGCTGCTGTTCCGAAGTTCACCTGTAAGCGGCAGTGTTTCCCAATTTGTAGCAAAACCGTTAAAAGGTATGCACACGCGTTAATTGTTAATTAAGTTGTTTTTTTCCAAGGTCAAAATGTAAACATGATCCTGGTAGTTCCTTTTCCTACATTTTGAGACATTTTGTTTGCACTGAAAAGATGAGAAGATTTTAATATATTTTCATTGCATTACTTCAGTTATGAATATATATTTTTTTCCAACATCGAAATGTTACTAGGGCTAAAGAAAGAAAGAAATGAAATAACTGAAAAAGAAAGCAAGCATGAAAAAGAAAGAAAGAAAGAAAGAAAGAAGGCAATTAAAATAACTAAAGAAAAAATAAATGCAATTAAATAAGTGTAACTAAGAAGGCAACAAATAAAGAAAGAGGAATTAAATTAAAATAACTGTAAATAAATACATAAAACAAAATAAAAAAGAAAGCAAGAAAGAAATGTATGAAATGAAAATGACTAAAATACTAAAATAATGTGTAACTGATGAAAGCAACAAATACAGAAAGAAAAGGAATTAAAATAAATTAATAAAATAAAAGAAAGCTAAAAAATAAAGAGGAATGAAATTAAAATAACTAAAGAAAAATAAATGCAATTAAATAAGTGTAACTAAGAAGGCAACAAATAAAGAAAGAGGAATGAAATTAAAATAACTGTAAATAAATGAATGAAACACTTCAATTATAAATATATATATTCTCCAACATCGAATTGTTACCAGGGCTCTATTGATTATTTTAGTAATCGATTGTTCTAGCGATTATTCCATCTATTAAACGAGTAATCGTATTAGAAGCAGTTTCTCTCTTATTGAAGAGCAATAATAAACGAGAGAGTAAATAAGACGGGTTTAAAATGAACGTCATTTGTTTTTCCTTTTTAGGAAAATGTACAAAAATGTCTTGCTGAAACTGCAGACAGAAATATCTGCGAGCACTAAACCTGTTTAGTGCATTTAACCACCATGTTACATCAACAATACAAATAAGTTGAATGCAATTTAATGAAACTCATAATTATTCTCACTCGTGTATTTGTGTTTTTATAAACGGGAAATAAATTCGATGTTACAATTTGATACAAAGCTCATTTTTTATTATTAATTTTTAATTAAGATTTTGAGTTCGCTTATTTTTCGCGGCTCGTTATATCTGTTCAGGTATCCTACAAAAGCCAAAATGATGGTATCGAGTCGTCCCTAGTGTGTAGTAACAAAACAGCTTGTCGTACGATGTCATACTTATACTCCTGAAGCGTATCGGTTAGGGCTGAAACGATTCCTCGAGTACCGCGAGTAATTTGAATGCAAAAAAGCCTCGAGGCAAATTTTAGTCTGTTTAACTACACGCAGAGCAGTGTTTCCCCACAGACCATTATTACTGACGCACCACCTGCTAAACTCTGGACCGCTCTGGGGACTCATTTATAAACATTAATCATTAATTCCCCTTCTGTGTTTCCATGCTGCATGTACACGGGGCTCACAATTTACTTCCAGCTGCGCACTTTCTCTCGTCAAGTTAGTTTTCGTTTATAAATCACATCCGTTGCGTAGAAAGTAGGGTTTATAACGTTTATAAAAGCAGACGACACTGCAGAAAGAAGATTCAGACCCAAGAACACAAAGTTTCCAAAGTTTGGGAAACTAAAACATAAAGAAAACATCGTACAGTGCGTTTCCTTTTTAAAATTTTTTTAATCTTGTTAATTTTAAGAGCGCCGTCTTCTTTTCTCTTGTATATTGAGTATAATTTATGACTTGATCTGGAGCTGACTGAAACCAGGGGTTTGCGATATGAGCTAAAGATATACATTGTGAATAGTGTGTGACTTATACAGTAGCTAGCGATCTGTTTGTTATTGGTCATTTATGGTGAAGAATTAAATAATTGGCGTTTCTTAGACGGTGAGTACGGGACTCACCTGAGTGCACCTTTAGTCTTAAATGTGCATTAGTTTGAGTGTGTGTGTGGTTTATAAACGACTCAGTATTTGTAGAACTGTGCAGAGTCGATACTGGAACACTTTACTTTTCGAAAAGTGGAAATTTCCCTCTTTGAAATTGTATTTATTTGGAAAATGTCAACTTGCTACCAGTGAATGTTATATAAAGTGCACATAGTAGGTTTCTTGATGATTCTTACTACAGATGGTGACCGTTTGTTTGAAGAGATTTTATTACAGCGGATGTTGATGATAATGTTGATGATGATTATTTTGTCTGCGCAGACGATTGTGCATCTTGAAAGGAATTTACCCACATGAACCCAAACACAAGAAGAAGGTCAACAAGGGCTCCACAGCCCAGAGGACCTTCTACCTGCTCAAAGACATTCGCTTCCTCCTGCACGAGCCCATCGTTGGCAAGTTCAGACAGTACAAGGTGAGCGAGATGACCTGCCTCTGGAGTTTTTTTATCATATAATTATTATTATTTTTATTATTATTTTTGGGACACAAAATTTACAGTTCCGCTCATACGCCAGATTTTAGGTCACGGTTCAGGTTCAATTTCGGTGTGTTTAGGGGGGGAAGAAATGCGAAACGTAAAAATTCCAGTTCACATTTTTTAATAAAATACCTGCTTTTTAAAAGAAAATAGAAAATAGTTTTATAATATTTTATAAAAAATTAAATATATAAAAATTAAATGGCATAAATCAGATTAATGCAATATATTTTTAGTATATTAAAGAAATTGATTAATCAATTAAATTGCCACGAAGTAAAAAGGATTGCAATTTGGTACACGTGTATAAATACGTGAACCGTTTCACCCCTAATTATTATATTATGAAGTTTGTTCTTGTGCCCGTATTATGTGTAATTTACATCTCCCTTGTCCTTCCATTGTTAGATATTTGTGCGCAAGCTGCGTAAAGCCTACGGGAAGGCGGAGTGGGGTTCCGTCGAGAAGCTGAAGGACAACAAACCCGGCTACAAACTGGACCACATCGTAAAGGAGAGGTGAGACAGGACGCAGTACGTCTTTTAACCAGCAGAGGGCTTACTCGTTAATTTGCTTGCTTCGCCTACATTTTTGTATTTTGAGCACAAAGCCCAACGCGTTCATCCTGACAGGTATCCGACATTCATCGACGCTCTGCGGGACGTAGACGACGCTCTGTCCATGTGCATCATGTTCTCTACATTCGCTCGTACCGGAAAGTGCCACGTGCAGGCGATCCAGCTGTGCCGCAGACTCGGCGTCGAGTGGATGAACTACATCATCGCCTCGCGTTCGCTCAGAAAGGTAGATGATCACGTATATTTATAGGAGGAGGAGATCGCCCCCCTCTGGCTTACTGTTTAAAACCCACTGAGCTGTCACTAATGTCCTTAATGTTTTTTTTTTTTTTTTTCCTTGTTCTTCCAGGTGTTTCTGTCCATCAAAGGCATCTATTACCAGGCAGAAGTGCTAGGACAGATCATCACCTGGCTCGTCCCCTATCAGTTCGCTCATGATGTGAGTTTCATCTCGGTCCTTAGTGAAACTTTCACCTCGCACAATAAAACGGCGCACCTTTTTATCGGACGTTGACGTCACATCCATCGGTCCTCCCTCTCAGCTGTGGGCGTGTATTGTGTGACTCTCGGGACACGCCTCGTTCTCCGTACTGTTTTTATACGTCATATTCACGTAGCAGCAGCGATGCTGAGAGAACGCACTCACGAAACTGTTTAGCGACGGGAAATCGATCTACATATCAAATATTGGTCACAAATCATTGGTCAGTTTATAATAATGGAATTGTGCATCAAATAATAATGAAAAAAATATTGTCTTTCTTTTTCTTTTTTTTTTTTCTTTTCTTTTTTTAAACTAATGCAAATATGTTAAAAATGATGCATATGCAAACTTTTATCAGATGCGTCACGTTGATAACTTTAATGCCGATTTGTTTAATTGGGACGCCTTGCTAAGAGGCCACACCCTCTTAGGACACGCCTCCTTTTATTGGTACTAGATATATACCGGTTACACCTTTTGCTTTGGACTTACCGGTTCAAAGGGCAAGTCTTTTTACATCCGTTTCCACCACCACTAAAAAAAAACGTTTTTGATCAATGCATTCATGTTGTGTTTGTGGGTATTTGTCTTTAGCATCCCACAGATGTGGATTACAGAGTCATGGCAACGTTTACGGAGTTCTACACCACACTGCTTGGCTTCGTCAACTTCCGTCTCTACCAAACCCTCAACCTGGTTTACCCACCCAAGGTAACACACACCTGTGCACACACACACTTTTTACAGCGGTACAAAATAACCTCCTGCGTCGTTCCGTAGTTATAAAGGCAGGTGACGAATGAAAGGAAACCAGCATTACGATTACAGACTCTTTCACACTGTTGTACCGAATGACACAGCTTAAGCCGTTACCGTCGTCCCATTGTGCCTGCTAGATAGACACCAAGACAATGGTCCAACTGTGAAACTCAACTCTTACAGTGAGGAGGTTTGGTGTCTGTGTTCTGCTGCAGGGGGTGTTTATTTATTTCTCTGCCCTGGTTTGACTCCACTTGTCCTATTATTGAGTCCTTGCATTCAATGAAAACATCTTCAAGCGCTTTAATCACATTTATCATGATGGGTGGGTGTGGTCTCTTCCAGATGAAAAAACGTATCAAAATGTTTAAACTGAGGAAATGCACCATTTTAGTCTCTGAAGTAAAGATGGGCAGAGCTTCATCAATCCGTGGAAGACTTCCATAAAATTGTGGAACAATTTCAGAATAATGTTCTCAGTTCCTTGTGAAACAGAATCTCTCATCATTTAAAGCACATATCATTAAACATGTCAAAGAAATCTCTGTGCACAAGGGACAGAGGACAAATTCAATATCAGATGCCGGTGATCTTCCGGCTCTCGGGCATCACCGCATTTAAAACAGTCATGATTCTGTGATGGAGATCACTGCATGGGGTCATTCACAGCTCCAGAAATCATTGTCTGTGAATGAACTTTGGTATGTCATTCAAAAATGCAGATTAAATCTCTATCGTGCAAAGAAGAAGGCATGCGTGAACATGATCCAGAAACTCCGCCTTCCTCTCTGGCCAGAGCTCATTTAAAATGTACTGAGGCAACTTTTTTTTTTGCACGTAACAGTGGTTCCATGTCGTACTGTGAAAAAGATTGAATGACAGCAGAAACATGAGTCATGGACTTGCGACCTGCAAAACTTGTCTAAAAAATATACTACAGCCTGTGTGTACTGACTAGCCAAAAAAAGAGTTGACGTATTGATCAACATTGGGATGGTGCTCAAACTGATTGCTAGAAACTAGTGGTTTGTCATGCACATAACTAAACACTAACATATTATATTTCTATTATACAGTGGTGTGAAAGTGTTGGCCCCCTTTCATATTTCTTTGCATGTTTGTCACACTTTAATGTTTCAGATCATGAAATTAATTTAAATATTAAGTAAAAGATAACACAAGTTACCAAAACATGCAGTTTTTAAATGAAGGTTTTTATTATTGAGGGAAAACAAAATCCAAAACTACATGGCCCTGTGTGAAAGTGTTTGCCCCCCTGTTAAAACTGTGGTTTATCACATCTTCAATTTCTCTCGCCACACCCAGGCCTGATTACTGCCACAGCTGTTCACAATCAAGAAATCTCTTAAATAGTACCTGCCTGACAAAGTGAAGTAGACCAAAAGATCCTCATAAGCTAGACAGCATGCTGAGATCCAAAGAAATTCAGAAACAAATGAGAAGTAAAGTAATTGAGATCTATCAGTCTGGAAAAGGTTATAAAGCCGTTTCTAAAGCTTTGAGATTCCAGAGAACCACAGTGAGAGCCATTATTCACAAATGGCAAAAACATGGAACAGTGGAGAACCTTCTCAGGAGTGGCCGGTCGACCAGAATTACCCCAAGACTCATCCAAGAGGTCACAAAAGACCCCACAACAACATCCAAGGAACTGCAGGCCTTACTTGCCTCAGTTAAGATCAGTGTTCATGACCACCATAACAAAGAGACTCTGCAAAAATGATCTGCATGGCAGAGCTCCAAGATGAAAACCGCTGCTGAGCAAAAAAAACATAACGGCTCGTCTTAGTTTTGCCAGAAAACATCTTGATGATCCCTAAGACTTTTGGGAAAATACTCTGTGGACTGATGAGACAAAAGTTTAACTTTTTGAAAGGTGTGTCCCATTACATCTGGTGTAAAAGTAACACCACATTTCAGTAAAAAAAACATCATACCAACAGTAAAATATGGTGGTGGTAGTGTGCTGGTCTGGGGCTGTTTTGCTGCTTCAGGACCTGGAAGACTTGCTGTGATAAATGGGACCATGAATTCTGCTGTTTACCAAAAAATCCTGAAGGAGAATATCCGGCCATCTGTTTGTGATCTCAAGCTTAAGCAAACTTGGGTTCTGCAGCAGGACAATGATCCAAAACACACCAGCAAGTCCACCTCTGAATGGCTGAAGAAAAACAAAATGAAGACTTTGGAGTAGCCTAGTCAAAGTCCTGACCTGAATCCTATTGAGATGCTGTGGCATGACCTTAAAAAGACAGTTCATGCTCGAAAACCCTCCAATGTGGCTGAATTACAACAATTCTGCATAGATGAGTGGAGCAAGATTCCTCCACAGCGCTGTAACAGACTCCGTGCGAGTTATCACGAACGCTTGATTGCAGTTTCTGCTAAGGGCGGCCCAACCAGTTATTAGGTTTAGAGGGCAAACACTTTTTCACACAGGGCCATGTAGTTTTGGATTTAGTTTTCCCTCAATAATAAAAACCTTCATTTAAAAATGTTCAATTGTGTTCTCTTTTACTAAAATATTTAAATTAGTTTGATCTGAAACATTAAAGTGTGACAAACATGAAAAAAAAAGAAATCAGGAAGGGGGCAAACACTTTCACACCACTGTACATAATACTTGATTTAATCATTGATTTAATTATTAAATATACAGGTGATCCACCGAGTTACGATAGGATAAGATTTTTCGATCTTAAGATAGCGATACGACAACATTGGGGGGAAAAAATGTTTTCACTCATCAAATATGGGGTACAATACGTGTAAAGTTTATACATAAATAGGCAAAAAGTTCATCCTTTTTATTCTTACTGTGCATTTATCTCATTAAACAAAACATTTGTGATCAATGTGTGATTAAGGGGGCATTCACTTTTGCACGCTACACTTCTGCATAGTAAGGGTCTCTAAATGTACTTTTTCAGCTTGATGGAAAAGACGAAGCCGAACTCAAAGCCGAGTTTGAGGAGGACTATGCCATGGATTCAGAGAGCTACCTGGAGGTATTGAGATCTTTCTTGTTTATCATGTCCTTCTCTCACTAAAACCCTCCCCCCCCTTCCCCCCTTCCGATGAACTAAACAAAATGTCGATCTTTGGTGCAGAAACTTTCAGCTCTGAGCGCCAGTCTGGCTCGTGTCGTCTCCACGGCTGAAGAAGACGAAGCGGAGGCGGATCATTTCCCCACTGAAGGGGTGAGAGACGACGAACTGAGCTGAGCCCGATGTGTTTAGATTTGTGCGATTGTGGAAGTAGGACAGATTCGTGTTAAAGCTGCCGGTGTCCATGGAGCAGTTAGAGATTTCACACCTTTAGCTGCAGGTGTTGCAACAGGGGAAGCCGTCACTCCGGTTACACAGTCGGATACTGAACAAACAGCAGAAGTCCTAATAGTGTAAATCAGTTGCATCAGTGTGTGAGAAATCAGTTCTAAAAGGAACATTTTACATTTTTTTTTGTAAATTAGTCCATAGAGGTGCAAATGAAACTATTATTTATTTATTTGTTTATTTTAGAATTCTTAATTTCCCTGTGGGATCAATAATTTCTTCACATATCCCACCGATGTTAGGACACTGGGGTCACGGCACAGGGTCAGACAGGATACATCGACCCTGGACCACAGAGGGTTAAGGGCCTTGCTCAGCAGCTTGGTGAAGTCACAAGTTCGGAGCTTCCATACCTGGGCCACTGAGAAAGGCCCTTTACCCCATATCTGCTCTAGATAAGGGCGTGTAAATGTAAAAAAAAATCATCGAAGAAATCAATAATGGATAAAGACAAATAAATTATTGCATCATTGATGGATTAGTTTTAGTTTTACTTTATTTATGGCCTACAAAAACAGCAAGTGTGGTTCTCATTCCTCCCTTTGATTAAGGAAAAAAGTGTGCTTTTAAGTAAAAAGTAAAAAATAAATTTAAAATAGGACGTAGTTCGTAGTGTTTTCGGTACAAGCGTATTTGTTGGAACGCAGCCGAACGTAGTGTTTTGGGCGTCCTCAGGAGGACATGGAGAAGATGGAGGCGAGGGTGAAGGCGCAGCAGGAGGAAGACCAACACAAGAAGCTCTTCGAGGGCCTGAAGTTCTTCCTGAACAGAGAAGTGCCGAGAGAATCTCTGGCTTTCGTGTTAAGGTGATCAGAAGGGTTGGATTGTAACGCAAATATTTTCATAGTCAATATTCAGATATTGAGGGAGAGATAGATAGGGATATGCAAGTATGTAAATCTGTCCCGCTTTCATTTCCTCTCCGCAGGTGTTTCGGCGCCCAGGTGTCCTGGGACAAATCTCTGTCTATCGGCAGCACGTATGACGTCACCGACGAGACGATCACGCACCACGTGGTGGACAGACCCAAGCTGGACAAACAGTACATCAACAGGTCCGGGGCGCTGAGTCATCAGCTTCAATACACTGCATGCAAACGTCTTTATACAAATCAGTTTTACTGAGTTTACACACCCATCATATTTGGAACATAAATCCTGCTCATGCCTTCAGCACTTCGAGGACGGTGAGAAGAAACGTAGTCCTCGCTTGTTCAGAAGTTCCACAAACATGGCAAAATAATCACGTTCGGTTTCTGTGAATAAAAGTCGGGTCGCAGCTACATATATGGATGAATAAGAAAGAAAAAGGAAATAGGCTTTGTAACATCACGTGTTGCGAAAATCTTCGCACATCCCAGCAAAGTTAGGAAGCAGGGGGTCAGCTGTGTTACAGCGCCCCCTGCAGCATCGAGGGTTAAGGGCCTCGCTCAAGGGCCCAAAGTGTGGCAGCTTGGCGATACCAGGGCATGAGCCCTTGACCTTCCGCTCAATATCTCAGAGCCTTAACCACTGAGCTACCAAAGCCCAATAAGCTGTAGAATAAGGATCTATGATTTTTCGATTCTACAATGATATATATATATAATTACAGTTTTTGTGCGGCATTTTAATTTCGTACGATACGTCGAGACGCAACCAGGATGTACGCATCTTCCACCTTGAGATGCCTCGCTCTCGCCATCTAACCATCTCATTCCCACCTAAATTTAACACTGTTACCCAGAGCCACTTTCAGAGGTCTTTAAACTCCTATTGTAAACTGCTATAATCACCTCCACTCTTCTGTGGAGATGTTCCTCTAGATATTAGAGGATGCTTGTGGAGATTCATTCAGCCACAAGAGTGTTAGTAAAATCAGGTAGGTGAGATGAGGAGGCCTGGGGTGCAGTCAAGCAATCCAGTTTATGCCAAACATGTTCAGCAGGGTTGAGGTCAGAGCTCTGTAGCAGGAGATCTTTCACTCCAACCGTGCAAAAAGCACATCTTCACTGAGATGGCTTTTCAATTTATTTTTATTTGTGTAGTGCTTTTAACAATGAGCACATTGTCATGCTGGAACCCGTTTTCTAGTTCAAGTGAAAGGAAAATTCGACGCCACCACATCCAAAGACCAAGATGGTGTTTAAAGACGAAGTGTTGAGCGTTTTGTTGAATGTTAAATCGAGATTCGTTTCTATTTCACAGGATAAACCGTATCTCCAGCACTGACTAGGACCAAAATTCTTCTAAAAAGTGTACAATGGCCAGTAACGTTTCTTCTTTGAACATGGGCGCTGACCCACAATGCAGTTCTTTCAACCCCCAGCTCTTTCCTGCCTCTCAATGGCTTTCTTTTATCCACGTCCTCTGTGCGTCTGTGTACAGGCTTCGCGGTAGCGATCTATTATTAAATTCCTTACGCTCCATTCTCCATCTCGTGACTTGCCGGATAGTCAGGGTACATCCATGACCTTTCTACACACATTCATGATTTTGCACAATACACTCGCACACATGCACTGACATACAAGAGCATTTTTGGATAATCTCTTCCTGATACAGTGGCTCTTATTGTTAAATGCATGTTTATATTGTGTATGTAAAACTTTTAGGGCTGTAACGGTACACAAACGTCACGGGGGGAAGAAACGCGAAGCCTAAAATCGCATGTCGTTTTCTATTAATGCAGTTTATTATTATTAAAATGTGTGAACATTAACAGTTTACATTTTTAAAACAATTTAAAAATTAAAATGCCTGGTTAAATAATATATAAAATAATATTTTATAATATTTCATAAAAATGAAAGGGAATAAATCACATTAATGTAATACACCTTTTTATTATATTGATTAAATTGGTACAAATGAAAATGATTCAAATTTAATATATTGAAAAATTACATGATTTGTTAGACCCAATTTGGTTAATACAGATGTGTATAGAAATGTGTTTTTACATTTAATATTTTTTAATTTTTCCAAAGATCTGATCTTCACTGTTCTACTGATTTCAGCATCCTTTAACAAATATCTTCATTCCTCCCATCCTTTATTCATTCACTCCCTCTATGTTGACTTGTCAGGATTTTCTCCTTTTAAGAGCTGTACTAAAAAAAACCTAAAGAATCCATAATGCTAGCATTAGCGATAACCAGGAAGTGCACGTCAAAACAACGCACTACGAATGGTTTTTCCGGTGTGGCGTGAGTAGCTGCGGTGACACTGCGCTAACTCTAGTTTCTTTTTTTAAACCCCTGCCATTTTCGTGTACGTTTTTCAAGTTAAACAATAATAATAAATGCGTTAAAGTGCAAGGCGGATACCAAACAAACTCGCCGTTTAATACGTTTTTATGTTCCGCATGTAAAAAGGAGTGCATTTGGTACACGTGAAAAATTGCTGATTATATTGTGATATTTTTGCAGGTACTACGTGCAGCCTCAGTGGGTGTTCGACTGCGTGAACGCTAAGATTCTCCTTCCGGTGGAGGATTACTTCCTTGCGTCACACTTCCTCCCCACCTTTCACCCTTCGTTGAGGAGAAGGAGGGCGATTACGTTCCTCCAGAGAGGCAGAAACTCCTGGCGCTCCAGAGAGGAGAGAAACCCGGTAAGTGAATGCGTGTGGATTTTATTTATCCGAATACTCGCTCTTAAGTTCTCTGATAGACCAGCGTTCTCTTCTCTACAGTCGTGGAGCAGGACGATGAGGACGAGGATGAGGAAGATGAAGAGGATGAGGAAGAGGAAGATGATGCTGAAGAGGAGGAGGAAGAGGAGGAGGAGGAAGAACAAGAGGCTAAGCTGAGAGATATGGAACAGAAGAGAACACAGGGCAAGGTAAGAGCGAGAACGTGCACGCATGCACAGTGGTGAAAGTGGCGTTATGACATCATAAAATCGGAACACCAGTCATGTTCGTGTATGCAGATCGAGCAAGAAAACTGAGCATGCAGCATGCAGGGGAAACATCCGCCTTGTTATTAGATACCTATATTTGGATTTCTGTAATCGCCAGCATTCGACTGGTGCAGGTTTTTTTTATTATTTGTTTATCTTTTAATATTGGCACAAAAAGCACTCGAGGACCGGGCTAATGAACTAGGGATAGACGACTAATAACGCTTTACGGCAGCCTTCATTACCGCAGTGTACAGTGGGATATAACACTAAGCTCCGTCCATGTTTACAAGCGATTACAAACTACATAGTCATGCAGCAGTCATGTGATTCGTCTCGAGCACCAAGTTCGCTGGTTTTATCACTTCGTTGTTTGTGTTCCATGTGGCAGGTGCAGGGTTTTTTTTATTTTTTTATTGAGCCCGAGTGCAAACAAACACCATGTTTCTCTCTCTCTCTCTCTCTCTCTCTCTCGAAGCGGTAATAAATTAGACTATATAATGCTTTTACAGAGCAACGTAAGAAAGAAATGTGCTTTATTATTATGTCCACACTAGGGCTGGGCGATATGGCCTAAAAAATAAATCCCCGATTTTTTTTCCCCGATTTACTTTTCTCCAAAACTCCACAGAAAAATGACTGTTTGAGTGTTTGAATATGGTGATTTAAATGATCATATTTTTCTGTTTCTTAACGGAAACGCCGTTCTGAAGCATCTTTACATGTAAGTTGGTCTGGAGAAGGGAGTCTGCCGAATGGCGTTAATGTGCCATGTGCGAACTGAGACTTGACGTGTATCGGTGGTTTGGTGGCTGAAAGTGGAGCCCCATCCTGTCCTGTTTTTTAATATTCTCCCACGGTGACTCAAACCATTAATCCATCAGTTCAGCGGGTCAGTTTGTGTCCACAGGTCAGTGAACGTGCAATCGAGCTGTGCACGTATCAAGGCTCTTAGGGTTAACCATTAGCTCGTTCGGTGAGCGTTGGGCGTGAAAGTGGATAAATTAACTCAAGTTCCTGGTTCATGGAACGTCATTATACAGCAGTGGAGACCGTACACTGTTGCCAAAATGCATTAAAGTGTCGTATCTGACTTTATGCACAGGCGCATTATCATGATGGAACCATTTTGGATCTTGTTCAACTGAAGGGAAAATTTCATGCCCTTGTTTCCAAAGGCTCCCTGTGCACTTGTGTGCTTCCGTGTTTGTGGTAACAGTTAGTGAAAGTACCGCAGATGACAGGAAAAGTGAAGGTGTCCCATTACTTTTGTCCATATAGTGTAGATTGTCCAGCGGAGATGATGCACTGACGCACTGGTAAGGCGTTTGGGAGTAAACAGTTTTCCGGGAAATGTATATTTGTTGGGGGTCTATAAGGTTTATTGGGTCCTGTGCTGTTTAATGGTCACCTGATGAAAAATATTTGGTGTGTATCGCCTTGAATCTGGCTATACGATACGTATCGTGTTACAGGGGTTGCGATACTGTGAGCAAGGCGACATATTGGGATGTTTCTAATTTTAGGAATAGGACATAATTTTAGAAAATCTGTCATTAAGAACCTTCCACCAAATGCAAACCTTAGTGGGGAAAAAAAATCTGCCACAAAGTGCAACGGCGAACAGCACACTGTTTCCTGAGTTTTCGAATGCCGTTTTAACATTTTCCCGCATCGCGCAAGTCAGTCAATGCTGCTGCTGCTGCGCCACTGGGAAACAGGTGGATATTAAGGCTAACGTTAGTGGCGTGCCCTTATGCTAGTACTTCCTTTCACTGTTTAAATTCAGAGATAAGAAGACTGCTATCTGTCTAGTGGTTGGGATATGATCGCAAATCAACTGCCATGAATCTTGTATGAATAAATAGTTTTTAAAATATTGGTATGTTTCGAGAACCAAAACCGTATCTCCAAACTAAATATCGCGATACTCATATCTTTCTCTATTTTCTTACACCCCTAGTTCAAACACCTGTAGGGATGACCAAAATCTCGAAATAATCCACCCAGGACGATTGCGCACGTCCTAGACTGCTTTTCAGTCCAAAAACCGAACACACGTTTGTTTACTTATGTTACACATCCATAAACGTTGAACATGTCTGTGCCTGAGGGTTGGAATAGAAGTGTGTAATTATGTTTGTACAGGAAACTGGTAAAAGATTTGGGCGTGGTGTCTGATTGTGGCTTGTTGTTTCAGGCCTTATCGGTGAAGGTGACCCCTGGAAAGGCGACTCTAGACAACAGGCAAAGACTGGAGCAAGAAGAGAAGGCTGAGGAGAAGAGGCTCGCCATCATGATGATGAAGAAGAAGGACAAATACCTTTACAATAAGATTATGTTTGGGAAGAAGAGGAAGGTCCGGGAGGTAAGAAATCACCAGAATAGACGTGCCAATCATTACACTTCCTGTCTATTTTTAAACCATTCAAAGCCTTTAAGTTAATAAATAATGTCAAATATTAACTGCTGTTAACACACGATTGAGATCCCCTGATGCACCGCTTTTTTATTAACCCGATTCTCTGTCCTTCAGGCTAACAAAATGGCAGCCAAGAGAAAAGCTTTCGACGAGGCCAGCAAACCGGACAGAAAGAAGAAGTCGAAGAAACAGTAGCTGGGAAATAAGAATGGACGTTATTTTTATTATTAAAAATAATTCTATCCATTTATTGGAATCACTGTCATGATCAGTTTTATTTGCATATTTTAAATATATCATTAATAATCCCATTTTATTAAAATGATACATTTTCCACACTTTTGCTTTTTTTTATAGACATTCCTTATAGACACATTTTGTTTTTGTTTTTATGTTCAATACAATGACATTCAGATTTGACAATCTCTTACATAGGCAGATCTCTGAATGTGTTTGCTGATATATCTCATGATATAAAAAAATATACAGCTGAAATGGATTGAAAAATGTCATCCATTCCAGTGTCTGCCATATTGGTGTGATTCTCAATTCTGAAATTGGGAATCAGAAAAGGGTAATGAGAGAGTGATAGGAAGATTGGATCATTTTAGTGACTTTTTTTAATCTTTTCAAATTTTATTTTGTATTTTTTGGGTCATTTAATTCCTTTAATCACCTTCATAGCATAGAGTCGCCAGACAAAAAGACTCGGACCAGAGGACTCACGAGGTGAACTATTTGATTCTGTTTCCTGTGTAATGCACTACATAGCGTATATGGGAGTCACGTGATGACTCCCATATTACCCCAGAATGACCCCAGAATAAACCCCAGAATGACTCTGACTAGAAGAGTCGAAAGGTATAAACAAGTCAATTTTGTTTCCTGTACATCACCTACAGAGTTTTTCATAATCGCACACTCCGCGTTATTCCGCTATTTCTCCCTCTCCGTTGTTTGTATTGCGGTTTTGATTGATTTATAATCACACTCTTGGTATCACCCAATCTGGTTCCTCTCAGGGTTTCTTCCTCATTCCATCTAAGGGATTTTTCCCTTGCCACAATCACCCAAGTTTTGCACATCGGCGATAAATACGCATAGTTCACATTTTGAAATTGTTGTTCTATAATTCTTAAACTCATTGTGAAAAGCACAATAGAAATAATCTTAACTTGAATTTTGTTGTGCTTTGTTCACACTCGTCTAGTAGGAAATGAACGAAAAATTTGAGGCGACTGCAGCAAGGAACAATTTCCTGCCAAAACATGAGGAATAAACCTTGTTGGAGAACCTTTCCTTGGAAGTTCACGAGCTATGAGTACATTGTGAAGTGTAGAATAAACACAGGACAATATCAGTACAGCAGCAGTTTTTGTAAATATACAGTATTTTCTTTGCTCAATCAAATTTAAGGATGATACAAATTCTGAAATGATCCAAAAGAGTTTTTCTAGAGGAAGTCCTAAAAAGCCCTCATCCGATCGTTTGGCAAGCAAAAGTTAAAATCCCATAGCCTGGAAGCCGATATATAAGCCAGAATTGAGATAATATTGTTTTCCAAGCGAGATAATCACGTGAGGAGAGCTCAGTGACGGTGTGTCTATCACTGAGAAGCAGCTTCTCGATCCTTGTCATTTGCAGCAGACACACAGGGACAGTTTGGCCATTCTGCCTGGGTTTCAAGTTTGCAATAAACCCTCCATTGCTTCATTAGTCATGGATACAGGGCCGAAATGAGCTGGTTTAGTTAAATTATTAATCTGTAAAGCTGCCCAGTGTCTATTTCAGTCCTTTATAAATAAGGAGGTTAGGTATTGGTTGCCAGTTCAGTTTCATCCTCCTTATAGCTGCACATTGAAGCTATACAGTTACATCTTATGGACCACCTGTTGCTTAAATTCATCAACCCTCCTTGGAACCAGCAACTTGGAAGAAGACTTTCAAGGGCTGGCAGCTTGGTGACACTGGGGCTTCAACCACCAACCTTCACTACTTGCCCCATTTGTAGATAATATTCTATAGTTTATATTCCAAAAAAACATTTGCCACATTTGGGTGTTTGTATTACGTCAGTAGTTGGTGGTTATGACGTCAGTGTTTACCTTTTGACCCACCGATATGACTTTCCTACAGTCCAGTATAATTCAATCTCTCTTTCTCTCTGTCTCTTGCATACAGATGTAGTCTCTAACACCAGTTTACCCCTTCTGCATTCTGGCAGTGCTCACTCTTGCCCTGTGTGTGTGTGTGTGTGTGAGAGAGAGAGAGAGTGTGTAGGGGGTTGCTCTGACAATGAGCTTAGTGTTTCAGTCGGGCAAACAGAAATGGTGCTCAGCAGAATCTCTGAATATCTCTTTGTTTCCGAGATACACAGAGTGAATCTGTTAGAACCAAAAATGGAGAGAAAGACTTGAGTAATTCTTCAACTCCAATGATTTTGTTTCATTAAGGGAAGGGGGATTTTTTCTGAATATGTGAAAATGACAAAAAGCGTTAATTTCGCTTATGAATTAAAGTAAGGGGGATATTAGTGCTGTGCCAAAAATGGCGGTCTTCTAACCTTTCTGCGGGAGAAGGGTGAGGCGTGGAGCAGTGGGAGACTGTTGTGTTGACTATCGCTGACTTCAGCAAGTTGCCTCAGTACGAGTTTCTGTTTTCAACCTTTAAAAAAAAAAAAATAGAAACACTAATTTCACAAAAGCTACAGATTAAGAAGAGTGTATGGATTGAGTTTCTGCAGTTTGTGAAAGGAAACAAATTAGGAAGGAAGAAAGGAAGAAAGGCAATATATCTCCTAAGGATATAATTCACATCAGCATGACTGGTGTGGCTCGGTGCTTGGCCCCTAACCATTGTATGCCACTGCACTACAGTCATCCAATATCACGTGTATGTTGATACTCAGCCAACCAACACCCCCTCTTTCTCTCTCTCTTTTTCACCTGAGGACATCTTACTCATCATGCTCTTCAAATTACCTTACTGCTGTCTTAGCTTGTATGAAGGATCAACTTTAATTGTAGCTTTCAAAGACTGAACCTGTTCTTGTTGTGAACTGTTCCTCAAAACACCCCCATCATACGTGCATGATCAACGCTGTTACTGCAAAGGACATGTAGAAACCTAGAACTGAGAAGGATCTAAAATTCCTATAGAGTGTCACATCACTTGAAGTCTGGTGTCTCTAAAAGACCTGTGCTTAGTACTCCTGTTGTTCTTAGCATATCACCATGTAGGAATTAGCTGTCCAGTGTCCCAGTATTAGGCTGCTCGCTATGGACACCTGACCATCACTCCGATATATTCTTGTTCCAAAGAGGGAAGCAAACAGTATGTCTTTAAATACTGGTTATACAGTGAAGTTTTCCAGGGCTAAACCTGTTCCAGCAGGAAGATGCACAAAACAAGCTTCATGGTGACGGTTTGGACTTGAGGAAATTGTGTGTCCTGCACAGGTCCCTAACTCAACTGAACACCACCGCAGAAAGAGTTCAGGTCAAGGTGCCTGTTCGTATCTCGACACATTGCCACCATCAACAGCATTAACTTCATGACCCTGTCACTGGTTCACCACTGTTCCTTTCTTGGACCACTTTTGTTAGATTCTGACCACTGCAGACCGGGAACAGCCCACAAGAGCTGCAGTTTTGGAGATTCGCTGACCAGTCGTCTAGACATCATAATCTGGCTCTCATCAAACTCACTTTAATCCTTAGGCTCGCCCATTTTTCCTGCTTCTAACACGTCAACTTTGAGGACAAAATGTTTATTTGCTGCCAAATAAATATATCCACCCAGTAACAGGTGCCATAATGAAGAGATAATCTGTGTTATTTACTACTTCTTCTTCTTCTTTCGGCTTCTCCCATTAGGGGTCGCCACAGCGGGTCATCCGTCTTCATACCCCCCTGTCCTCAACATCTGCCTCTTTCAACCCAACTACCTGCATGTCTTCCCTCACCACATCCATAAACCTCCTCCTTGGTCTTCCTCTTCTCCTCCTTTCTGGTGCCTCCATCCTCAGCATTCTCCTACCGATATACCCCATGTTCCTCTTCTGTACATGTCCAAACCATCTCAATCTCACCTCCCTCACCTTGTCTCCAAAACGTCCTACATGCGCTGTCTCTCTAATAAACTCATATCTATCTATGTGTGACTTTCAGGACACGCCTCTGTCTCCTTAGTGTTGTAATGCGTCATGTTCACGTAGCTCGAGAAAGTTTAGCGAGGAGAAATCAATCTACATATCAAATATCGGTCACAAATTGTTCACTTTCTAATTAATAAAAGTATAGCGCAACTTGTATCCAATTCACACTTTTTTCTTTTTTCATCCCTGTCTTTTGATTATTTCCCTTTAACCTCACACCACCAAGTCTTCTATTTATTCCCTACTCAACAGAACAATGAAACACAGCAATGTTAATACACCATTTCCCCCTGAGACATATCTTGATCTCCCTTTGTATCCTCTCCCGTATATTTTCGTCCCATTTACAGCAACCCACTTTTTCTTGCACTTACTCATGTTACCCTGTGACTGTATCTAACATACATAATTTGTGGAACCTACAATTATTATACACTTTCTTAAGTCAATTGTGCAGGTGCAGGTGGCCTGCAAGGTGCTTTATCTAGAACTGGGTTTTTTTTTCAACTGTAATGTAAATAAGCGAAGCGGCACAAATGAGCGTTATTGTCTTGTGGTTGTGCTTGAGCTTCCGGCATTTCTCAGTGGATTTACGGTGGTTTACAAACCCATCTATCAGTTTACAGCTCAGACTCGGACTCCATGCTCGGCTCTCAATGGTTCTCTGTGTGTTTACCAAATAGACATTAGGCCCTCCTCCTCCCTCGTTTTTTTTCTTTTCTTCTCTCTTTCTCTCTCTTTTATTGTCTGTCTGACTTGTTCTTGTGTTCCATTTGCTTTCTACCCCCTCCCAACTGCCCCTTACACACAGAAACACACAGACAAGTACAATTCCCAGCAGTGCATTAGATCTGACACTACAGGGAGCAGTTGAGGAGCTGGGGCTTTTTCGGAGGTGAAATGAGGAGCGAGAGACACAGAGAGTGAGAGTGAGGAGGCGTGGTTTAAAAACACATCAGGCTCTGTGAGAGACAGAGGCTCAGAAGTGCAAGGTAAAGCTGCCCGATGCCACACAGCAGCTGAACAAAAAGCAGGTGTCCTCTGTGCTTGAAGGTTTAAGCTGACGATTAGGAAAAAGGAGCTGGATAGTGATGAGGATCTGCTCCCATGCTCGTTCTCCTAACCTTGTGCTTCTGCCTATCCAGCTGGGATGAGCAGATCCACCATTTGAGGTACGTCCACTTCTCTCAAGCACGAATGAGTTCTGATTAAACGAACAGTTCCTGTGCTTTTGGCATTATTTTTGGAATCACATTACAGTGACGTATGTTTTTTCTTTTCTTTTTTTTGGGGGGGGGGGTTGTTGTTGACGGTATGAGTCAGACTTTCAGGTTAGTTGACATAAGCGATTGTTTAAATACAGATAGGTTCACAAGGTGACTGGCCAATGAATGAATGAATGAATGAAGTGCTTGAAAACCCCAAAAATAATTTTCCATTCTTGTTATTTAGAAAAAAATTTGGTTTATATGGATCATAAAAGAATGTGAGCTTGAGAAAGATACCAGAAAAGTGATCCATTTCATCACTTATCCTATGTTGTGTTGTGTTCCCCATGAAAAAAAACACTAGACAACTTTTTATAGGTTCGGCAATACGAATTACCTTTGAACAATGAGTGTGGTTTGTAAAGTGGCTGAACCTCTTACGTTTTCATGTCTCTTGTTGCAGAAGAATAGTTTCCTCTGGCTTGCTTTGCATGACAATTTGCCTGGAGAGATAACGCGTCTATTAGTTTCCACTGATCGGTAGAGGAAGGACCCCCAATCAGAATGGACTTTTATTTCCTAAGTGCCACAAAACTGGCAAATCCAGACTTAGATCCCTCAACCCAACACCTCTTAGTTGTTTCTTTTCAGCTTTTGAACAGCAACTGAACACCGCGTGTAAAGAACAAATGAATGAGTAAATGAATAATATGCGGTAGGGAGGTTTGATTGCACCTGGAACAAAAAAATCTCGGAAACATGTAAACTACAGCCCAAGGGTGTTGGTAAAGTAGGTGAGGTGCATTCATCCTGTTCAATAAGGTTGAGGTCACCTATTGAACATTTTTGAGATAAATAAGCAATTAAATGTGTAAAAGCACATACATACAAGCACATCTTCCGGCCAGATGTCTGCAAATATATATATATATATATATATATATATATATATATATATATATATATATATATATATATATATATATATAGTGTATGCGGTTCTGGAGAATAAATGAGAACATTTTGTGATCAGGTTTTTAATACATATTTTATTAACTGAGATTTGACTGTGTATGTATTAGGTTTTTTTGGTTGTTTGGATGTTTTTTGCTGAGCCAAATTCACATTGTAGTATTTTGATTTAATTTGTATGAAATTTGTCTCAGTCAAAATCCAACCACGTCGTCCTCGTGTGTTTAATTTCTTATATACTCCTATATTGTAGGTTGGTGGTAATTATTTTTAATGAAGTCAAAGTATATATGAATGTGGTTACTAGAAAAACAAATGCGGTCGTATTTTGTTTGCTTATAAAATGTATTTAAAACTGTAATAGAAATTTGCAAGCATGAGTCTTACTTTTATGGAATTAAAAGGACGCTTTTATCCAGAGTGACTTACAAAATCCACAGTTCAGGCAGAACATTATGACCACCTGCAGAATATTGTGTTGGCCCCTCTTTTGCTGCTAAAACAGTCCTGACCTGTCGAGCATTAACAGCATTAACATTTTCATCAATTTGAGCTACAGGAGCTTGTCTGTTGGATCGGACCACACGGGCCAACATTTGCTCCCCACGTGCATCAGTGAGCCTCAGCCACCCACTACCCTGTCGCCGGTTCACCACTGTTCCTTACTTGGACCACTTTTGGTAGATACTGACCACTGCAGACCAGAAACACTCCATAAGAGCTGCAGTTTTAGAGATTCTCTGACCAAGTCGTCTAGACATTTGGTCTTCGTCGAACTCGCTCAAAAATCCTTACACTCGCCCATTTCTCCTGCTCCTAACACGTCAACTTTGAGGACAAAATGTTCACTTGTTGCCTTTATATATCTCACCCACTAACAGGTGCCATGATGAAGAGATCATTAGTGTTATTCACGTCACTGGTCTTAACGTTATAATGCAATGCCTGATCGGTGTATATCCTTTATACAGCTGAGCAGTTAAGGGCCTTACTCAAGGGCCCAGCAGTGGCAGATTGGTTGTGCTGGGATTTGAACTCACAACCTTCTGATCAAAAAGCCAGCATCTTATCTATTGATCTACCACCTCCTTTTTTTTATTGATAGACTTTTCTCATGTTCATTCTGTAAAACTGGCACAATTCTTAAACATTCAGTTTGCACATGTACAATATTTCTGTAAACACTGCCTCTGGGCTTCAGATTGAAAGATTTATCATTAATCTGTATAGTATCATGAGCCCAAACAGAATGATGTGCAAAAAGATGAGTCCAGCACATATTCATTTTGCCATTGGGTAGATGCTGATAGATGTGGAGGATTTAGCGAAGTTACAGAACCTGAATCTATAATCTCCATACACACACATTGCTTTTAGTACCATTTGCTTGTTTTTTGGAAATTGGGATGAAACTGGTAAAATCAGATGTATGAAGAGTACCTACATGGTGCTGTGCTGAGAAAAACAGGATGACTAAACACAAGTCCATTGGGACACCAGACATCATGCAGAGGTATAAAGAGTACCTGAAAATCACACTTGACTAAAAGTATAGATGGCTTACTGCAAAACTTACAATTTCAAAGTCACCAATACCAATATGATGAATAATAGTCTTAAAATATCTTATTTGAACAGCGCTTGAAAATTTGACTCCTATAGAACGTAGGCTCAAAGATGCACTAATTCAACTTCAACAAAAGCTGGTTCTTAATGTTTTTGGAAGGTATTTGAGCTCTTTTTGGACTGAAAATAGGGCCAGCAGGGATAAAAAGTCACTCACAAGTAGCATTTGCAGGGAGGAACGACGGCATTTTAGTGGCACCTCAAAATATTATTTAAAATCTTAGATTACAAGATTGAAGTCGTAGCGCTACGAGATGAAAGTGATAATATTTCGAGGAAAATTACAGATTTGTGAGTAAAGTTTCACAATTTCGCATAAAATTGATGTGAAGGATTCGATTCAATTCTACTTTAACTCCACATAAGCACAAAGTTATGATTAGTAAACAAAAGGCAACAGTACCGATAGTTACATCTGTGTGCTATTCGAAGAGAAGATTTTGTTTCTCAAGAGACTACGAGGAGGCTGATCAAAGGTATCAACTGTAAAGGACTTTGACACTTTATTCTCATAGCGCTACGACTTTATGGACGATTTATTCTCGTAATCTTAGATTAGGTGTAGTAGGGGAGTGTTGAGCCTTAATGACATCTTCAACAGATGTAATTGGTAACTCTTATTAACATTTAGAATGTAGTGGAGTAAAAAGTACATCGATTAAAACTGCTTATATCTTTGATACGTAATAAAACTAGAAAGTAGCTGAAAAGTTACTTAAATACAGTAACAAAGTACATTTCCTCGACGACAAAACCCACATGTATACAGAGACAACATGCTGACAAAAGTCTACACAGATCCAACCTACGATTCAACCATGAAGTCCTTAATGTCGCCCATGGCTTTAATTTTTTATCTTAGAATTAACTTTGTGTTCTCACATGCGCGAACAAATCCATCATTGTCGAAACCAACACATTAGGACTCAGGGGAGGAAATGCACGAGTTGGTTTCACCTGAGCAGAACAATGAAGTCCGTCGGGGTTTTGAGCGGGTTTGTCTTTGGCCTACTTCGATTCTATACTTTGACCTTTACTCATTGTCCCTTTTATCTGTCCTCTGTCTGTGGGATGTCTTCACTGGCAGACGCATTGTACTTCTTGTGCACTTCAAGGCCCTAATAGATCCGTGATGAAGTGGGCAGTGGAGATCTGATTTCAGGCAGTGTAGGGGGTGAAACATAGGGTCAGGATCACTTTCTACCCCAATGTATTATTTATTGTGAGAGTAGCTGATACATTTGCTTGGGGGGGAAGTGCTGAGTGTCTCAGAATGCCATATACTTACATCATGAAAAGGACAATGCTTTGGGAGTTGTACAGCTTTTCTACTCTTACTTTTGTGTGCTCACCAGGTCTTCATGACTGATTTGGCAACCCAGAATGGGGAACTCGTTTTCTTCGTCTCATTGTTTCCGTGGTGTTTCTTTTCACCTTATCATACTCCATTCTGGTTTATCTAACAATGTTTCCTATAAAAGCAGCCGTGTTTGCGTTTTGCTCCCGTCACTTCCATCTCTGCGCGTAAATGTGAATAGAAACCCAAAGTTGGATTTCTAATTGATTTCTAAATTAATAAAGATTTTCTGTGGATATATGATGATGCACGTCCAACGTCAGGCTCCCGGGAGGATAATAATTAAATAAGCAGCAGGAGACAGTAATAATTGGGCACGAGAGGGAAATTTGGTGAGTGATGACGAACATCTCACGATGAATTACAGAAAGGGTGGAGGAAAAAAAAAAAGACATGACAGACACCATGGTGGTAATAAACAAAATCTCAACAAGAGCCATAATGAGGATGGAGAAAATATCGCTACCAGGTGTGTAGAAATAAGACAAAATAAGAACGCTTTCAATAATATATATTTTATTGGTTTATTTGTTATCAATTTACAAAGTGCAAACTGAGCAAACGGAAAAAAATCTGAATCAAATCTATATTTGGTCTGATCACCCTCTGTCTTTTAATTCTAACGCTTTGCACACTTGCACAAAGTCATGGATTTAGTAGAATCAGAATTAACGTTTGATTAACCCATGACAGAGGTGGCCAAAGTACACATATCTTTCACTCAAATAAAAGTGCAGATACTTGTGTTTTAAAAGACTCTGGTAAAGGTTGAAGTTCTGACACTTTTTCACACAAGTTAAAGTAAAGAAGTTTGGGCTCTGACATGCACTTAAATAAAAAGACTACCTGTTTTAGTGTCACACTGGCCCTCACATCATATAGATACAAATGAATTTCAAATGTTGTCAGTATCCCGGCTGAACAACCATATATAGAAACACAAGCAGAGAAAAGATGATGATCAGGTGATCAGGAATGTGTCTGTTCTCAGTTATGTTCACATCGCTGTCTCCCTCATTCATCAAGTCATTAAAGAACTAAACCATTAATAATGACATAAATCATTAGGAGCTATTTTCAATGTAGAGAAGAACAAGGAGTCTTGGAAGTAATAGTTTTGGCCCCCACAGAGTCCTGATCTCAACATCACTGAGTCTGTATGGGATTACAATAAGAGACAGATGGATTTAAGGCAGCCTACATCCACAGAAGATCTGTGGTTAGTTCTACAAGAATTGATGCTGTTTTGCAGGTAAAGGGTGTTTACACCAAAATATGGATTTCTTATTGAAAGAATTCTTAATTTACAGCATTTCCTTTCACATCTGCCTGAAGATTTTGCACAGTACTTTATACACTGATCAACCGTCAGTGGCTTGGAGGTGCTGGGGCTTGAATCCCTGACTTTCTAAGATCTCATCAGAGCCTTAACCTGATAGGGGGCAGTGGTAGCTCAGTGTTTAATGCATTTGACTTTGGATCGGAAGGTCACAGGTTCAAATCCCACTGCCACTGCTGAGCCCTTGAGCAAAAGCCCTAAAACCATCCCCTGCTCAGTTGTAAGTCGCTCTGGATAAGGGCATCTGCCAAATGCAGCAAATGTAAATGTTAACCATTTAGCTGCCACAAGCTAACTATTTAAAAATGAGGCAGAAATTGTGCTAGTCCATAAAATTCAGTATTCAACAAGAAAACATCTTCATTTGGTCTGGATGCTTCCAAGCGGAAGCGATTGTAATATTAATACAATGTGTGTATTGAAACTTTTTTTAAATGTGTGTATGCGCATTGAGCTGTGTTAAGTTATTTAGGATGAAGACAATAAAAACAGAACGTCAGCTAAGAAGCGACTTCCCCTGATGATTCAGATAAAAAAACATAAACATGGGAAACATCGATTATTTGCATGTTTCCAATGTTGAAACAATTTGTGTGAGCGCATGTGATATAAATTGCGAAGAGCAAACACAATGAAATGAGATGTAATATAAAATGAGACCTGATATAGGTTTTAAGATTTGTTTGCCATATTTCACTGTTGCTTGATGTACAAGAGTTCATGCGTGATAAGAGTATTCCACGTGTCCGTGTTGTTAAGGGAAGTCAATAAAAGCGTCCTGAAAGCTTTAAAGGGCACTTCCTGTTTTACCTGATGCTCGGGACGGATTTGTAAACAACTCGCTCTCGTGTGAAACGATGCATGTACTAGTTTGCTATAGAATTGCGGTTTAAACGTAGCTAATTGGTATTTTGGATGCTAATTACTGCAGCGTATGTCAAATAATTGACTGAAATGAAACTAAAAACTGTCTGGTTCTGAAAATAACATGATATCAGTGCTTTTATTCGCTTTCAATGATTCCTAACCTTAATTATAAACCCTAAACCCTAGCTCTCACCCTAATTCGTACGCTACATTTCTCCTAAATTCTACATTTATTTTGGCACCAATGGATCATCTACCAAATTTCACCCTGGCTACTTGAACTGAGGTGAGGATGGAGAAGAGGTTTCCCTTAGGGTCATGTTTACATTATTGACTCCCTCGGTCTCATCTACGTTTGCCGGAAACTTCTCATTGCCTTCTGCCCTGCTCATTGTTTACTTTGTAAACTAGTCTACGTCTGCGGTGTGTGAGAGCCAGAAAATGATGCACTAGTTGTAGATTGAAACAGCAGCGCTGAAATAGGTTGATGTGCTGAAAACGGCACAATGGAAAAAAGCAATATTGATCACCAAATAGATTTAAACTAAAGTAACGAACCTGGTTTGAAAATGTAAGAAAGTACAGATATTTGTGTAATAAATTTAATGAGTAAAAGTAAAAAATTGTCCGTAAAACAAATAGCGAAGTAAAATAATGACACCAAAATAATCTACTGAAGTATCGTAATTTGGACTTCATACTTCCCATGTGTGCATTTAAAAAGAGGCGCTTGCAGAGGTGTACCTCAGGAGTACCTGAAAATCATACGAAAAGTATAAACACCATACTGCAAAACTGCATTACAAGTCACCAATTCCACTATGACTTGAGTAAAAGTCTTAGAGTATCTGATTTAAACAGTACTTAAGTATTTGACTCGTATTAAACGCAGGCACAAAGATGCACTAGTCCTCAACACCAAGACATACGTTAGTGAAAAGGTGAACAGTTGATTTGAGAGGTTTTATTTCCCAAAATACAAATCAAATTGTACACCTCAACCAAAGATCAACACAACGGCCTTTTCACCATGCCAGTATGAAACAGTTTCCTCCAACACATCAGTCCAAAAATAAGACAAAGTGGTACAGCAATCTTTCAGAAAGGAAACTTTTAATAAATTTAAAGTATCATGTCACAAAGATGAGGACCATTAGCATTTAATGGACATATAAAATGCAAGTAAATAATTTTTAATTTTGGACGCACCCCCGCAACCTCAGTGGTACCTTCGTGAATTCATCTAGACGTTATGTCACTTTAATAAAGTAATGTGTTTTTAAAAGTTTTATGGAATTTGTTAGTAAAAACATCCTTTAAAATGTTATTCCTAGCGTTCCTGAACATTCGGGCCCATTTCGGATTCCCGGCGAATTTTAAGATAATCCACAACTTGCCGCTGGTTAGCGTATTTTTCCGAGCCGTGAATTCGGCGGTTGACTGTATAGTAAAACTAAATATTCAGAGTTGACTGTGATTTGATGCAGCTCTCAGTCTCAGAGAGGGGAAATATTTTTATTCGACTTTTATTCAACAAAAAAGCTGGTCTCAAATTTTTTCGGATTTTATTCGAGCTGTTTTTGGGGTGAAAATGAGGCCTGCAGTGCTAAAAGATCGCTCGCAGGTAGCAGATGGTGGTTGGGGAGTTGACCCACGTTGAGTCTTAATGATATTTTTCAACTGAGCTGCAAAATGTAATTGTTTATTCAAATATAGTGAAGTAAAAAGTAAATAAATGTAGATGAGTAGAAAGTCAAAGTATATCTTTAATACTTAGAAAAACTAAAAAGTAGCCACAAAATTACTTAAGGACAAATAGTTCACACCACTGGGTGCTTATTGGATTTGTTCTAAACGGCTTCTTGAAGACTAATTTTGCTGACTCACTGAGAATTTGCTGTTGCAGCATTTCATCCGCCCAAAAACATTTCTGTTCTGTAACTATTCTGTTAAGTAAAGTGTGTGTATAAAAGTCCACATTTTTGTGACGATCCATTTGGAGATTATATTAAGTAAAAAAAAACTGCCAGTGTGTACAAGGTCATTATGTCATGTCGGAAAAGTCTGATAAAGGTGAGAGTGAACACAGTGAGCGCAGCATTTTCCATATTTATATGGCGGTTTGGGGAAACACCGCGGATGTTCCTGTGTCTGGATTCTTGCAAGCAGCCAACCGTAATGGAAATTTTTTTTTTTTCGAGAACGTTTAAAATTTGTGTCGGTTTTCATTTCAAGATCGTTTTAGATAAGAGATAAGAAGCGTGAGAGATGAGCATGCTGTGTGAGAAAGTGGTATCTTCAATGATCTCTGGTTTACACAATGGAAATTCAGCTATAACAAATGGGCCTCAGATACTACATGGGCAAAAGTTTGTGGACACCTGACCATAAGAATGCTATGTGCTTTTTTATTGTTATGGTTGTTCAGGAAAAATTTGTTCTGTCTTTGATGTGACTCAGTAGAAAGAGTCGTCTCAAAGAGTGATTCGTTTATTTTCTATGAGCATAAGCAAAGCTTCCCAAAATCTCCATAGGTTATGTACAGAAAAAAGAGAATCGTTCATTTATCACGTGACTCCCACCTGTGGGTTTTTAACGTTTTTCAGGTTAAGGACTCATTAGGTGATAGAGACAAAGGTCAGGGACCCCCTGATACAGAATATGTCAAACATATCATATTATGCTAATTATAATTATCTTAGGACAATTAGAACTATGTTGTTGTTGTACATGCATCATTGTCTGTATATTTTCATATCTTTTTCAAAACATATTTTGCTATTTAAATTATTACGATGTTCCCAAGTTGTTTTTTTATTTTAATAGATTTGCAGTTTCATACATTTTCATCTTACTATCAGGTGGACAATAATACATTTACAATAGCCTTAGCTTTAGGTTTAATAGAACTTTAATTTATTAATTATATATTTTTTATATAATTTATATTTAATCTTTGACTTTTTTACATGTTTCTTTTTTTTTAACAAATAATTATTTGTGATTCAGCAATAAGTAGGGGACCCCCTGCAGTACCGCCACGGAACCCCTAGGGGTCGCGGAACCCCGGTTGAAGACCCATGAGCTACACAATGCAATAGTTTTAACAATAGCAGGTTTTTTTGGTTCGAATCTTGACATTATTGTTAAATAATTCTGGAAGTCATGTGACAAAGGAACTAAAGACACGGGCCAAAAGATATGAGAGGTTTTTTAAAAAATAGTGCCGCCGGAAATGCTTTAGGACCAGTTATTGTTTACATTGTTGAACTGTTCTACAATAACCTCCACTCTTCTGGGAAGATGTTCCACTAGGTTTTAGTGTGCTTGTGTAGATATATGTGCTCATTCAGCCACAAGGGCTTTAGTAATGATGTATGAGGAAGTGAGGAGGTGTTCAATAGGATTAAGGTCAGAGTTCTATAGCAGGAGGTCGTCCACTCCAAACCATGTAAAGCCTATTTGCATAAACAGGTTTGTGCCTCACGGTTCAATTGAAGGGAACATTTCATGCTTTTACATCGAAGGACAACCTGTACAAGTGTGTGCCTAGAGGTTTGTGATAACAGTTTGAGGGAGAACCTCAGATGGCTGGAAAATAATCAGGTGTCCCAATATTTCTCAGTGTTCTCAGGCTGCTACATATACTCTATGAATCCTGCCCAGGGTGTGTGGTGTAACTTCACTTGTCATGTATTCAGGTTTACTAGAGAAGATCTGATTCTAATCTTTACATCTAGAACGTGCTGGAATTTCCAAATCTCCTGTTACATGCACTATTTAGCACTTGATGCAGGTGAGTGAACAGTGTGTTGGCTCTTTCCCTCACAGGTATGATGTTTGGGAAGCAGGTGAAGCAGTGGAGGTCGGTGTGTAAAGGCCTGGTTCTGGGTACGCTCCTCACCAGCTGCATGATTCTGCTCTACTGCCTTTCAGCTCCTGAGGTGCAGTTCAGTTTTCCAGAGTAAGTCTGTCTCACAACATCTGCATCTCTCTATGTGGCAGTAAAAATATATTGCCTTGTTGATATGTTTACAACTTCTGTGCATACAGATAAATATTCAACATGAATATTTCGTTTACTTAATTTACTTCATGAATAAATTAAATATAAACTGTGAGCTTGAATTCTGTTCTTGACAAACTTTCTAAACATTTTATATCTCGGGTTTAAAATGATTTTCCTGTCAAACTAACTCTAAGTGTTGTACATTTTAAATGTTATTGTATGTATACTTTTGTGAGATACTTTACATTAGATTACAGCTTTATATTGTATGAATAACAGCTGATTATTTATACCAATTTTGCCTTGAATTGGGTAATTTAGCTTCATTTGGGATGTTGAATTAATTGCATTGTTTGATTCATTAAATTTGTACTAATCCCTATATTTTCTTTTACCTTTGCAATAATCGTGAGTTTTATGTCGTATGAATATTAGCTAATTATTTGTACAAATAATTGCTTGAAAGGAGTGAATTCATTCGTCCTATTTAAATCATTGTACGTTTAAAACTACTGCTTTTTTTCTTTGACCCAATAATTTTTTTGTACTAAAATAAATGTATGGACAAAAGTTTGTGGACACCTGACCATGATGTATTAAAGGTGAAGAGACCTGGGGTGCAGTCAGCGTTCCAATTCAACCCAAAGCTATCAATAGACATCCCATCCAATTGCGTGCTTCCAAATGTGTGGTAACAGTTCGGAAAAGAACCACATGCATCCGTGTGCATCCATGTGCATCATTACCATATTCAAATATAGCAGTGCGTCGCTTTCCGATTTGTCTAACAGAGTAAAATGCAGTTTAGTTCTTTATTCATCTAAAAAAAAGAAGTGACAAACGGAATGGGACCCAACTGTAAACTGAAGACGTCCATTTTGAATCCAGACACGACCGGATCGCATGTACAAGATGCTGAATTGGACACTCCACACGCTTTCCTGCTAAATGGAGAAGAAACCACAAAACACGTCATCACTGTAAAACACACGTTAATCGACTGCAATTCACTTTGAAAACAAGTGACAGATTTTTCTACTCAGAAAGTCCATATGTAGGAATCTTCCAAAGTGTATCACCAAAGAAAATACCAGAATATTTACAGAACGTTAACCCGAGGCTACGTCTACGCTGATGCGGATAAATTAGAAATTTTGTTTTGAAATGTTTCTCAAAAGTCACTCATCCGCACTGAAACGAGTGAAAATGCTTACGTCCCTGTATGTCGCGTGAGTAAAACGACAGGTGCTTCGTCGTTTCCGCTTACCGTTTATTTACTGGCAATGACAACAAAAAAAAATCATGGTGTCGTGGTTTCCGAATTTATCCGCTTTTAGAGAGTCTTTTTTATTTTTTTTTATTTTTTTTTTTTTATAAAGCTGCATTTTTGGTCAACAAAAATTTAGTCTCGGTGTGGATGGAAGGCCAAAACTGGTGAGAAAAACATGCCATATAACTTATCTATAGACAAAACTCTGTAAAATGCCATAACGTTTCATCATACTCACGTTGATCCTGCCATGAAAATAGCTCTTGATGCTGGAATGCCATTAAAGAAACAGTAAACAAACAAACAAACAAACAAACAAACAAACAGTCCCTTATTCATCGGAGTGTACAATCCTAATCATAGAGCATTAAACAGTCTTCTGTGAAACCCCAACTTGTGCCACATGAAACCTCGTATATACAATCCTCTAAACCCTAATGTTTGTTTCTGTTTTTCTTCCCAGAATGCCTGTGCCTTATTCATGTGCCCACCAGCCATCACTCGTCCACTCGTCCAGCGGCACTAATCAAAGCCCGGGACAGAAGCCTGATTGCATCCCAAAGGTGGACATCATGTTCATGAAAACGCACAAAACGGCAAGCAGCACAATCCTGAACATCCTGTTCCGCTTCGGCGAGAAGCACCGCTTGAAGTTCGCCTTCCCGAGCAGTCGCAATGACTTCTTCTACCCTTCGCTCTTCCACCGCTCGCAGGTGAAAGACTACGGGCCTGGGATGTGCTTCAACATCATGTGCAATCACATGCGCTTCAACGAAGCCGAAGTCACAGCGGTGCTTCCTGCAGACACCACCTACATCACCATCTTGAGGGATCCGGCAGAGCTCTTCGAATCCTCCTTCCATTATTTTGGCCGTTTAGTACCTTTTACCTGGAAGATTTCCGGGGATGAGAAGATGAAAGAGTTCCTCAATGACCCTGAACTTTATTATGACCCAAACGGGTTCAATTCGTTCTACCTCAAAAACCTGCTTTTTTTCGACTTTGGGCAGGATAACAATTTACCCATGGATGACCCGAGAGTGGAGGAAGGCATCCGTGCAATTGCAAGACGCTTCGACTTGGTCATGCTGGTGGAGCACTTTGAGGAATCGCTCATCCTCTTGAAGGACGCCCTCTGCTGGGACATGGATGACTTGCTGTTCTTTAAGCTTAACGTCCGCAAAGGGTCCACTGTCTCTAAGCTGAGCCCTGAACTCAGAGCCAAGGCCCTGCAGTGGAACGCTATTGACTGGAAGCTCTATCAGCACTTTAATGCCACCTTCTGGAGGAAAGTCGAGGCATACGGCCGAGAGCGCATGGCAAAGGACATTGCAGAGCTCCGGCGCAGGAACGCGGAAATGGCTACCATATGCATCGAAGGCGGCCAAGCGGTGGACGCCGGGAGCATTCATGAGACTTCCATGCAGCCATGGCAGCCTATAGGGGAGAAATCTATTATGGGATACAACTTGAAGGCGAACATCAATAAAGCACATCAGAAACTGTGTAGGAAGATGTTGACACCAGAGCTGCAGTACCTGACAGACTTAGGAGTCAATTTGTGGATCACTAAACTGTGGGGTCAGGTGAGGGAAATCCTTGACTGGTAGAAATGAAGGAGAGCGGGCTGACCTTTGATCTCTACGTATATGGATGAACATCAGAGATGTTCACTTTTGACCTCTGTGAAACAAACCAAAACCTCATTCTGCGTTTGATCGGGACGGAGAGAAGAGGAGTACAAATTTGACAGTCATATAAGTGGTAAATCAAACATGATGTTCATGGTCCTGCAGATTTTCCTGTCATTTTCATTGGTCGCCATCATTTTCATTGAAGTCACGTCACTGCAGAGTATAGAATTGTAACCGGTGCTTGCGTTGGTCATAGATAAACAAATCAGTGACACCTTATCTGCCTGTCTGGAGAGGCCTCTCTTTGCATGCTGCCAATGCCGTATCAGTAAAGTGCTCTCGGTGAAGTATGACTGAATTTTGAGGAGGCAAATGGAGACTTTGTGTTTCCTGTTTAACCCTGTATTATCAGCTAATATGACAAATCCTCCTGACCAAAGAGCGAAGCTGCACTACGTGCGGTGTATCTTTTGTTCCAGGGGATTTAAGAAGCAGCTGTTATAAAGAAGCACGTACCAAATGTGAGGTTCAAATGATATGAAGAAAATAAAAACTAACATGTGTTTAAACATGTTTTGGCGTCGAATTGTCTTTATTTCACTCATTGTCTTTATTCAATGGTGGATGAAACAAACAAAACAAACCATGTACTTAAGTTGGAAAAAATATTATTATTATATATAGACTATTATATGTAGAAGGATATTAACAAGTCAAACACTGATTGATCTCTAATGAATTATCATGAGCCCCAAACCTTTTTATCCTACTACTTCAAAAAAATCGTGTAAACAAGGTCACGTGTGATGTGGCGAGTTCGTAAAATTACAGTAAAAATCTCCACAAATGGAAAGTACAGAAACGTGAAAAAGCTACTGAAGTACAGTAACGAATTACATTTACTTCTGTTGCTACAAAACACAGTCTTTATTATTAATCACTTAATAAAAGCAAACTGTTCTGTCCAATATTAAAAGAATCTGCTCAAGAATCTTCAGAATTAACAGCAGATTCGGTCGCATATCAATCAGAATGTTTCGTCAGACGTTGAATTGTTGCCACAAGAATCTAGATTGTATCGTATGTTGTGGAAGCCTGAGGTTTACAGCCCTCACTTCAACACAGCTTCCCAAATTATTTGCATGTACGCTCACATCTACGGCATTTGTCATACGCCCTTATCCAGAACGACTTACGCTTATCTCATTTAGCTGTCAGCTGGAGATGCATCACTGGCGTCTGTCTTGTCCGTCTCCATCTCCCCCTGTCCTCTACACCTGCCTCTTTCAAACCAACTACCTGCATGTCTTCCCTCACCACATCCATAAACCTCCTCCTTGGTCTTCCTCTTTTCCTCCTTCCTGGTGGCTCCATCCTCAGCATTCTCCTACTAATATACCCCATGTCCCTCCTTTGCACATGTCCAAACCATCTCAATCTCGCCTCGCTCACCTTGTCTCCAAAATGTCCTACATGCGCTGTTCCTCCAATAAACTCGTTTCTAATCCTGTCCATCGTCGTCACTCCCAACGAAAACCTCAACATCTTCAGCTCTGCTACCTCCAGCTCCACCTCCTGTCTTTTACTCAATGCCACTGTCTCTAATCCATACAACATCTCAGGTCTCACCACAGTCCTATAAACTTTCCTTTCACTCTTGCAGATACCCTACCATCACAAAACATACTTAAGTCAAAATACAAAAGGCAAAAACATTCAAACTTTGACTATATTTGGACCCCTTTTCTTGACATCTCACCACTTTTAGACTATAGTGACTGACATTCACATATTTGCTCTTCAAAACTGTTTGTTTGTTTGTTTTTTCCCTCTATTTTTTCTCTTTTCTCCTGATTTTGCTTCTGGACTCTATTAGTAACATTTACTTACATCCATCTACATATTTTTACATTTGTTGAACAATTTATTAGAATTTTTTTAGGATGTCACAAATGTACTGTGTGTGTTTTTTTTTTCTAAATACAGATTTTAAAAACTATTTTAAAAAGAGGTACGCAAAAAAAACCCTCAATCACAGTAACGCGAGTGAACGTAATTCATTACTTTCCACCTCTGATATATAAATAGTTTTATTATCATTGCATAGTACAGGCACACAGCAACGAACTGCAGTTTAACATCTACCAGAAGTGCAAAAAGGAGCACATGTGCAAATTGACAAGTGCAGATAAATCTGGATGTGTCACATGATCTCAAAATCAATACTCCTGTTCCTGAGGAGCTGTTAAAACCTGTCAAACATGGGACAAAAATCAATGAACTAGAGGGGATTGAGATATTGAGTGCTTTTCAGTTCAGGCTTGAAATGATCAAATCTGGAAATGTCTCGTGGGGCCAAAGTTTGGGTCCAAAACATTTGTTCCTGGACCAATTTCTCAATTTCTTGGTAAGTTCACAGGGTCAGAAATCAAAAGTCAGGGGTACATCATCAAGACAAATGCATCTAAGTGTTTTTCAGCTGACTGAATTTGAACGTTTCGTGTTTAATTTACGTAATTTTAAGTTAGATTTCATTGGTGGACATTTTGTAATTAGGGACATTTTCCACACAGGTGACATTTATCCATCCATCCATCCATCCATCCATTTTCTACAGTATGTTTTATAACATGCACAAGGATGTTGGGAGCCTGGATCCAAGTAAAAAACGCACAAAGCGGGTTGCCAATCCATCTCAGTGCACAATTACACACACCCTAACACACCTATTCACACACTATAGAAATGCCAATCATTATTTCATTGTAAGATCTCAACCAACTTACAGCACACCTTAGGGCTGAAAGAGAAAACTGGATGACCTTGAATGAAACCCCTGAAGCACATGGAGAACATGGAAACTCTACACACACGAGGTACAGGGCAGACGTGCTCTCCTGTGAGCTTACAGGTGACTGGTTTTCAATGCACAGCTTATGATTATAGTGTTAATGATCCCCTTAATAGTCACACTTTTCAGTGCAAACGTTTTCATTGCGGTTTCATTGTATATAAAACATTTTTTAATGGGTGTGTATAAAAATATAACAAATAAAAAGCAGCTGTGTATTTTAATTTAACACACTTTCCAGTGGAAACCATTCGGTAAGGGTTTTAATAGGTAACAGGTGATGGTAATGGTATTTGTAGTGGAAACCATTATATTTTTTTTGGAATGGTTTCTTTAGTTCTTTCATCAGCAGAAATTCAGTATGTCCGTACTCAAGTCAACATGTTTACTTCAATTAAATATTGATCTAGATTATGGTATATATATATATATATATATATATATATATATATATATATATATATATATATATATATATATATATATACTTTTTATTTATTTGCTTTTTTATCCTTATATTCTATTTTTTTTTTTTATTTAGGTTGGACAGTCTCAAAAAGCATTACACCGCATGTGGAACTCTGTATAAACGTGTATGTGACAAATAAAATTAGAATTAGAATTTGATTTAAATTTGATTTGAATTTCGAATCATATTATGATAGTTATATTATGTTAAGACAATTACACCATTGAACTATGTTGCTGTTGTTGTTGTTGTTGTACGTGCATCGTTGGCTAATATTTTCATATATTTTCAAATCTTTAAAAAAAAAACATGCATCATAACAAACATATTTTTGCAATTAAAGTCACAATTTATTGAGTTGTTCACAGTTGTCATTTATTTTGATAGATTTGCAGTTTCATAATTATATATAATATATAATATATATATAATAATAATAATATTTTTTTTTAAGATGCAGAGATGCAAAAAAACTGGAAAAATTGGAAAAGACCGGAAAAAATTGGAAAAGCCTGCTATTGACTGCAGAGCATTGATAAATCCAATAGGGGGCAGAAGACAATTTTTTGCGGAACGTATTGAAAATGCGGGTGGTCTCAGAAACTCATTTATCAAATATGATATATTTAATTCATTTATATTTTTTACAGATATGTTATAGTAAAATCCTGTTGAAAATATGTGTATTAAATATGATACAGCAGGTATATAATGTAACTTAGTTTAGTCATCACTGAATTGCATTTCATGATGCAATCTGCATTATTCCTGCCACAATACCAAATACGTTCTTATTATTTATTAAACTAATTCAAAATTAAAATGTCATCTTAAAATAATTTTTTAACCAATTTCATACTAGTGGAAATGATATATTTTGATGTGATTTTTTTATACATCCAACCAAATGTTGTAGCTTGCTAATATTCGTCTTTTTTTTTTACAGTAAAAATTAAATGATCATAATCTGTATGTTATATTTACCTTTTTTTTTATAGAAGACATTCAGAATACACAAACAATAATTTTTTGTATGTATTGTAATATCTTTAGATGTCAAAAAAGAAGATGATGATGATGATGATGATGATGATGATGAGAAGTGGACATTTTAAATGTAATAATCAGTCTTCGTTTTTGTTATCTGTGGTCAGTAAATAGCCATAAGTGTCCAATGTATTAAATGTCTCTTTCAAACCAACTACCTGCATGTCTTCCCTCACCACATCCATAAACCTCCTCCTTGGTCTTCCTCTTTTCCTCCTTCCTGCTGTTTCCATCCTCAGCATTCTCCTACTGATATACCCCATGTCCCTCCTCTGCACATGTCCAAACCATCGACAACACAAAATATCATACAAAATGTCTGTAAAAAGGGGAAAGATATACAGTACAGACCAAAAGTTTGGACACACCTTCTCATTCAAAGAGTTTTCTTTATTTTCATGACTATGAAAATTGTAGAGTCACACTGAAGGCATCAAGGGCTATTTGACCAAGAAGGAGAGTGATGGGGTGCTGCGCCAGATGACCTGGCCTCCACAGTCACCGGACCTGAACCCAATCGAGATGGTTTAGGGGTGAGCTGGACCGCAGAGTGAAGGCAAAAGGGCCAACAAGTGCCAAGCATCTCTCGGGGAACTCCTTCAAGACTGTTGGAAGACCATTTCAGGTGACTACCTCTTGAAGCTCATCAAGAGAATGCCAAGAGTGTGCAAAGCAGTAATCAAAGCAAAAGGTGGCTACTTTGAAGAACCTAGAATATGACATTTTTCAGTTGTTTCACACGTTTTTGTTATGTATATAATTCCACATGTGTTAATTCATAGTTTTGATGCCTTCAGTGTGAATCTACAATTTTCATAGTCATGAAAATAAAGAAAACTCTTTGAATGAGAAGGTGTGTCCAAACTTTTGGTCTCTATTGTAAATAATTTTAGAGCAGAGATGCCCAGACTAGAGCTCGCAAACCAAAGTCGGCCCATGGTGACCTTTGATTTGGCCATTTTTCCCTGCCATATATATGAGATGAAGAAAAAGAGTAGGAAAAAAATGCCTTTTGGAAAAAAAAGAAATAAGGAGCAGCTTTATGTTTTTCATTAGAGCTCATTGAATAGTTGTATTAGGCATTGAACTTTATTATTCAATAAATTGATTAGTTTTTCATTGTACTATAGGTTTCACTGATCTAGAAATTTGATTATTACACCCTAATAGTCTGAAGGAGACGGTCTTTTCTCCCTGCTACAATCAGAGCTGCTCCCAGTGAACCAGTCACCAAAATAGACACTGTTATTGTGTTTAACTGTGCAATAATAACTATAGCAAAGTTTTTTATGCGAAAAATGTACAATAACAATAATTTTAAACCGTGCAATGTTACCTATGTGCAATATGTTTGATAGTGTAACTACTTATTTGTGGTCTCTTTTATTTTATATTTATACAATATATATGTATTATATATTTGTATATTGTTCACTGTGATGTATATACTGTATTATGCTTCTACTTTCTTTATATGTAGATGCCGCAAATATGTAAAAGCATAATACAGTATATACATCACAGTGTATAAATACAAAAGATAAAGAAAAATTATATATATATATATATATATATATATATATATATATATATATATATATATATATGCACATTTTTTTTCCTTTGCAGCTGTAACACAGAAATTCCCCCAATGTGTTACGAATAAAGGTTCATCTCTTAATCTCTATCTTTCTCTCATTATTTAAGCAGATGACAGCAATGTTTTATATTTTTTTATTTGTTCATTTATTTATTTATTTATTTATTTGTTTTAGAAATATTATGAAATTATAAGGGGAATGATAGCAATTTTAATCTGAATATAATAGATTTTGGTATAACACTGACGTAAATAATGATGTAACATTTTACTTTTGGTCATTAACCCTCAATCAAACGACGTTTTGGCCCTTCAGAGGAAAATGTTTAGGTATATCTACTCATTAACATGAGGGGAAAACACCTTCTATTACAAACCATTACAAAACCACCAGGAATCAATATACAATCTTCCCTTCATGCACTTTATTATTATTTGATGTCATTTTGCTAAATAATTGTATTCTCTCAAATGTCTCTTATCGTTTTCCTAATTATTCCTTCACGATTCTGGATAGATATTCAGTCCTGGTTTAGGAATGAAACAACAGTCCACCTTGTTTTAGGAAAGAACAACTTTCTTTATACTTTGATGAAAAAGAATTAAAAAAAAAATGAAGGTGATGAAGAAGAAGTAAAGGAGAACGAAGAACAACACGGCGCTGTTCCGCACGGACGTATTTAACCGTCGAACAGCTGGATAACGTTAGTTCCGGAAGTGGAGTGTTGTTGTTATAATTTTACGCAAAGGATTTGTGCATTAATTTGTTAGCTTTTGTGCGTATTGGTTTCAAAATGGGGAAACGACAACACCAAAAAGATAAGATGTAAGTCGAAAGCGAATGTTTTTGTTTTTACTGGTTTGCTTGCTCGGTTTTCTCTGAAGGGGAGCTAAATGCTAATGCGCTAGCTGTGCGTCACAGTGAGATTTTCTTCAAAAATCTTAATACAAATTAAAAAAGCTCCTTTTTTATAAGAGTTTAAATTATAATACAAGTTTATTGTGCAACAAAATGTAATAGGAAGTTGTGTTCGAACAGTGTTTTTATTGTCTATTTACTTTAGTAATAGAAGTTTAATTAAATACTGTAAATTAATTAATATGAACGTTACTTCCTGGTCTTCACTCTCAGGTACATCACATGTGCAGAGTACACGAATTTCTATGGAGGGAAGAGAGCAGGTATTCTTTCTTTTTTTTGATCTATCTATCTATCTATCTATCTATCTATCTATCTATCTATCTATCTCACAAAAGTGAGTGCACCCCTCATATTTCAGCAACCATTTTATTATATGTTCTCAAAGGACAATACTATAGAAATGAAACTTGGATATATTTTAGAGTCGTCAATGTGCAGCTTGTATGTATATTCCTCTAAAAAGAACTCAACATACAGCCATTATTTTCTTGGTGGCTGTTAACATGTGAAAACTGTGTCCAATGTGTCAATATTCTGTGTGAGCACCACTGTTATCTGATGCTGCATTAATCCTCCTGGGTGTGGAATTCATTAGAGCTGCACAGGTTGTTGCTGGGATCCTCTTCCACTCCGCCATAATGACATCATGGAGCTTATGGATGTCAGACAGATGGCGCTTCTTCACCTTCCGCTTGAGGAGCCCCAAAGGTGCTCAATATAGTTTGGGTCTGGAGACATACTTGGTCCCTCCATCATCTTCAGCTTCCTCAAAAAGGCAATTCTCATCTTGGTGGTGTGTTTGGGGTCGTTTTCATGTTGGAAAACTGCCGTTTGGCCCAGTTTCTGAAGGGAGGGCATCATGTTGTTCTTCAGAATGTCACAGTACATGTTGGAATCCAACATGTAAACTGAAGCTCCCCAGTACCACCAGCACTCATGCAGCCCCAGACCATGACGCTACCACCACCATGGTTGACTGTAGGCAAGACACAATTTTCTTGTTTCTCCTCACCAGGGCGTCACCACACATGCTGAACACCATTTGGGGCGAACAAGTTTATCTTAGTCTCACCAGACCACAGGACATGGTTCCAGAAATTCAGGCTCTTGTACAGGTCGTCTTCAGCAAACTGTTTGCAGGTTTTCTTGTCAGCAGCTTCAGAAGAGGCTCCTTCTGCGCTGACGGCCTGCAAAGCGACTTGTTGCAGTGTTTGGCGTACGGTCGGAACACTGACGAGCAGACCTTCCGCTTCTGCAACCTCTAAAGCAATGCTGCAGCACTCATGAGTCTGTTTTTTGAAGCAGCTTCTGCACCTGATGCACAGAATGAGGACTCAACTTCTTTGATGGACCCTTGCGAGTCCTGTTCCGAGTGGAAACCATCTTGAAAACCTCTGTATGACCCTGACCACTGTACTGTAACTTAGTTTCAGGGTAATACTGATCTTCTTATAGCCTCAGCATCTTTGTAGAGATCAACAATTCTAATTCTCAAATCCTCAGTGTTAATCATGAGGTGTCATGTTGAACATCCAGTGGTCAGTATGAGAGAATTGAACTCAAAACACCAAATTTGAACTGCTCTAATACAAGATACACAAATATGAATGGTTCTGTTAAGCAGACAAAAACATGAATAGGACATGTACAGCTGTTATCACTGAGGGTGTACTCACTTGTGTTGGCAGTTATTTAGACAATAATGGCTGTATGTTGAGTTATTTTTAGAGGACAATAAATCTGCTACACAAACTGCACATTGACTCCTCTAAGATATATCCAAGTTTTATTTCTATAGTATCCTCTCTTTAGAAGAGATACTAAAACAGTTGCTGAAAGGTGACGAACTTTTGTGAGATACTGCAGCTATCTATCCATTTGTTTCTTTCTGTCTGTCTATCTAGATGGCTATAGGCTATTTCATTTATTCCCTGGACAGTGACATTGCAACAGTTTATTTATTCTTGCAGTTGAAAATGTCAAAATTAAAACTAGGTCCATGTTGTTCATGATCTCTTAGACTTTGCTGTCAGAAATTAGTGTTAATTAAAAGCTGGATACTGATTAACAACTCGAGGATATCATATCTACCGTTATCTAGTCCTCATTTGCTCATATAATATCCTTCACTCTTCTGGTAAGATGTTCCACTAGATTTTGGCATGTGCTTATGGAGTTTTGTGGTGTGATGAAGGTGAGGAGGCCTGGGGTGCAGTCAATGTCCATTTTCATCCCAAAGGTGTTCAGTAGGATTGAGTTCAGAGAGCTATAGCGGGAGATCTTCCACTCCAACCCATGTACACTATATGTTTCGTGGAGTTGGCGTTGTGCACAGATGCTAGAACATGCCTCCAAGTTTGTGATAAAAGTTACAAATACTTTTATCTGTTTAGAAAAATAATAATTTGCATGTTGTATTTATTAATTTATTTATTTTTACAGAAATTCCCAAGTCCAATTTCAGGCGATTGCCCTTCGACCATTGCAGGTGAGTTTATTGGTGTGATGGGATTGTTGTTGTTGTTGTTGTTGTTATTGTTGTACAAAATGCACTTTAGACCTATCATGACATTTAGGTCCTATATGCAAATCGCAGATCTGATGCCAAATTTTGTCCATGTTTCCTGGAACCTCCTAATTTTATTATTATAACATAAGAGAAATGTAAAAGGTGAAAGTCTTTTTATTTGTGTAAATAACCTGGAAGACATGTAGAATGTGGTTATGGATATGAACACCTAGTCATTTCAAGGTTTTTAAAGCACATGCATGTTTTTTTGGTTTCTATGCAAAATACCAAGTAAAAGACAAAAACTCAAAACAAATTGGACAGCGAACAACTGGAGGAAGGTTTCGTGGAGTCCAAATATGACACTTTTGGCTCTAAGAGAGATGATGTTGAGATGAAGAGCAGACCGCCTCACGTCCACAGTCAAATTTGATGGTTGAACTTTAATGATTTGGGGATGTTTTTGAGCAGGGAACATTTGGAGGTGAATTCCAGGTGAAAGGAACCAACATGGCAACCATTCCATACTTTAACACCATGCAATTCCGTCTTGACTGTGGTTAATTGGAACCGACTGCACCATAGAAAAATGCGAAGCGCACGTAGGCTCTGTAAGCGCTATTTAAAGAGCATGTATCGTGGAATGGCATGCCCAGTCACCACACTTAAGTCCTCTAATAACTGCTCTGGCATGAACTGAATCACAAGAGAAGGAAAAAAAAAAACCCAGTGAAGAACATCTTTGGCAAATTTTATAAGACGCATGAAAACTATTACAGCTAAACTTTTGGAGAAACAAATTGTCCGGAATGCCAAGTGTGTGTACAGCCAGCATTCTTGCCAAGGGGAGATTTTGTGATGAAAATAATGAGGAAAAATCTGTACATTTTATATATTTATTTGGCCATTAATGACCCAGTGTGTTGCTTATAAACAAAAGTAACATGCGTGTGTCTCTCAAAAACTATAAAAGTCAAATGTAACGGTAAATGTAACAGTTTTCTATAGACCCCACTGAGCTAAATATATATAAAATATATAATATATAAAAAAAAATGCCCTCAGATGAAATCTACCTTAAAAAAAAGCATTAAAATGAGGGGAAAAAGGCTCAAGGAATTAACACCAACAGCTTCATTATTAGATTCGTAGCACATTAAAGAATTAATGGCTGTTTTTTTTTTATCTCAATGATTTTGATGTTGATGGTGTCCGTCTTTGCAGTTTGTCTCTCCAGCCGTTCGAGTATCCCATGTGTACCAGTGACGGTGTGGTGTTTGATCTCATGTAAGTATATCGGGCTCATGATAATTGTAATAGATAAGTGTTTGACTCATTAACATCATTCTATTGTTAGATCTGTGTGTTAAGAGTAATGTTAGAATTGATTAAGTAAAGTTTCTTGTGACAAAAATGATAATAACATCATAGGCAGAAAAAAATGATTTGTCTATATAATGTGACTGAAGGCCACTGATTCAACACTTAAAAGTAACACTACTTGTTAGCATCATTAGCTGTATAGCTTAAGGACAACATTAAAGAAGCTTTAATAATGATAATTAGAGGTCGTCCGATTAATCTGTTTTGCCGATCAGTTAATGGCTGGAATTATCGCAAACTGCAAAAGTCCATACTGATTGTTTGTCTGGCTTCTGGCGACCTCTCGAGGCGAATCACTAAAGCCACGTTCATCTTTAAATGTTGAATGCTCAAAAAGCACAATATTATGGTGTCCATAAATGTTTGTCCCTATATTGTGTAGTCTTTGTCTTATGATCCTGAAATACTTATTCACATCAGACCTAGTCGCTTCTAAACGTTTAGACCCCCAGCGTCTGTGTTGCTTAAATCTTATGAACTAAATCATCTGCTTTCCCTCTACAGGAGCATCGTTCCCTGGATTAAGAAGTTTGGAACGGACCCCATCTCCGGAGAGGTATGTTTTTCAAAAACAAAACAAAACAAAAAAAAAAAAAAAAAAAAAAACTCATTCTGTATCTCTGACATCGTTACATTTCATGAAATGCTGAAAAACAAATGATAGCCACGAGAGGGCGCTAGCTCCACCGAGCGAATGTCCAGGGAACCTGGAGATGAGCGGGGCGGAAGCAGGTTTATGTAACAGGAAGACGAGTGATGTGTTTTGAAGCACAATAGCGTCATGTGTGCCAGCTGTTGCACTTCATGTCTACGATCCTGAATCATGAGCTGGTTAACGTAGTCATGCTGGTACATCCTGTTTAATTCAGAGCATCTGTACACACACGCATTACTCCAATTAGTCATGAAAGGAATTTACCCCCTCTAGTAATAAACACACTCGCACAAAGTGAAATGTAATTAATATAAGCTAATGAGAACGATTTAAGAATTGAAAAGAAACTTTTCTATTGGTATCTTGCTAAACAGTAAAGCCATAGTGTCGCTCAGCTTCCCCAGATGCTTGTGTGAAGTAACTGGTGAGTGGAAATGGGCAGGTGACCAGGTTGTGGAAAATGTTGGAAAATACGCAGAATATATTCTGCTTTATTCTATTTATTGGAGCCAGTCATGGTTTTTGTTCCTGAACTTTCCATTCACAAAAAACTCTAAATCTGTAACAGTCAAACAAATGATTTCAAGTCAAGAACTCACACAGTGAAATCAGAACCCTGGTGCTACATAAAACAACATAGAGAGACTTAACATAAAGCTACACACAGAACACAGAGTTAAGGACTAAAGCAAGTGTCCTCGCCACATAAAGTGCATCGAGTGCAACCGAGTACAAACAGTGCAGACAACACAAGACCATGTCGCACAGATACACAAAACACAATCAGTAAACCCATTGTGTAATGTGTTCTACAGTACAATGTGCAAAAGAGAGAACTATAAACAAGAGTGTATTTGTAAACGTGAACACAATGTTGTGCGAAAACAGTGATAGCAGCAATCGAGGTGCAGAGCAGCATGTAAACAGTATATTAATATAATATGGATGGTGCTGAAGACATGGATGTGTACGAAGTGAAATTAATAATGAGTGTGTGTTAAGATCAGGTTGTAACAATTCAGTAACACACAGTTGAGTGTGTGTGTGTGTGTGTGTGTGTGTGTGTGTGTTTTTACTGTTCAGTTCTGTGTGTTGAGGAACCTAATGGTTTGAGGAAAAAACTGTTGCAAGTCTGGATGTGAGGCCCGAATGCTTTAGAACCTCTTTCCTGATGGTAGGAGAGTGAGGGGTGTGGGTGGGTGGCTTGAGGTCATCGGCAAAGCCAACAACGTGTGGTGTAAATGTTTTCGTGATCGAGGGGAGAGAGAGACTCCTATGATCTTCTGAGATGTCTTACGATCTGAGACGGTGCAGTTCCCCAACCTTGCAGTGATGCAGCTGCTCAGGATGTTCTCGACGGTCCCTCTCTAGAACATGGTTAGGATGGGGGAGGGAGATGGGCTTTCCTCAGCCTTCTCAGGAAGTAGAGGTGGTGATGAAGCTGGTGTGAAGTGACCAGGTGAAGTTCTTCGCCAGATGAACACACAGGAATTTGGTGCTCTTAACTATCTCCACAGAGGATCCATTGATGATCAGTGGAGAATGTCCGCTCTGTGCTCTCCTAAAGTCAACAACCACCTTTTCGTTTTGTCAACGATCAGACACAGGTTGTTGGCTCCACACCAGGCTGTTAACTGTTGCACCTCCTCTCTGTATGCTGACTCGTCATTCCTGCTGATGTGGTTCGAGCTGTGCATTGCTACACAGTCATGAGTCAGCAGAGTGAACAGCAGTGGGCTGAGCACACAGCCCTGAGGGGCCCCAGTGCTCAGTGTGGTGGTGCTGGAGATGCTGTTCCCGATCCGGATTGACTGATGTCTCCCAGTCAGGAAGTCCAGGACCCAGTTGCAGAGGGAGGTGATCAGACCCAGTAGGCTCAGTTTCTCAATCAGGTGCTGAGGGATGATTGTGATGATTCGTACGTATGTGTCCTTATTGTCCAGGTGGGTGAGGGCCAGATGGAGGGTTGTGGAGATGGCATTGTCCGTGGAACGGTTTGGACGAGAAGCAAACAGCATAGGGTCCAGTGTGGGTGGTAGCTGGGTCTTGATGTGCCTCATGGCGAGCCTCTCGAAAAACTTCATCACTATGGATGCGAGTGCAGAAGGACGATAGTCATTGAGGCAGGAGATTGGACACTTCTTTGCCACTGGGACGATGGTCGTTTTCTTGAAGCACATAGGAACAAAGGTGCTCCTCAGGGAGAGGTGGAAGAAGTCGGTGAAGACTGCTAGCTGTTCTGCGCATTACCTGAGCACTCTGCCTCGAATGTTGTCTGGTCCAGCAGACCTCTGTAGGATAACACTGCATAGAGTTTTCCTCACGATATACAGAGCAACTGGTCGCTGGAAGGAGGGGTGGTCTTCCTCACCACCATGTTGTTCTGCACCTCAAACCAGGCATAGAATTTGTTCAGTGCACCTGGGGAGGGAGGGTATTATACATTTATTTATTTATTTATTTTAACCCATCAATTTATTGAACACTGAGTATGTTTGGGTTTGCCACGTGTTACACATTTGTTTGTGTCGGTCAGGAGGTTTCTCTACATGTCCACAAGGTTTCTCTACATGTCTAGGCATGCCTTTGTTACCCTGTGTGTGTGTGTGTGTGTGTGTGTGTGTGTGTGTGTGTGTGTGTGTGTGTACAGCTGGGCCGTCCCGACAGGAACATTCCTGATTGATCAGTCGAGGGTGTGAGAGAGGGATTTGAAGCAGCAGTCTGGTCTTAAGGACAGGAACATGTCTGGACTTGTCTCACACAGTTTGCACACAAACGCACAGTTAAAAAAATAGAAGAATAGAAGAAAAAAGTTGAAAAACCATGTTCTTTTAGATCTTTCCTCATGCAATGTTTTTCAGCATCATATTTCAGCGGTGTAGTAGTATAGACTGAAATAGTTTGAATTTCGGTAGCTGATCTGTGTAAGCAGAGAGTATCTGAGGAGACGAGAGCTGGACAATGTAAAGGACTTAAGCAGTTATCAGGATTGCTTTGTGTTGCAGTGATTGGGGGCGAGAGCTTTTTTTTATCACTCCATCTTGGACTCATCAAGTAACAGAAGTAAAACAAAAAGGCCAAATAATTGTGCCACTCAGGAGTACATACGAGGTGGTATTAAAAAGTTGCGAGACTAACGTTGCTAACTGGTGCTCTTCTGACCACGTCTGCGATTTCATCATCATCATCATTTCTTCGGAAGCTTACCTGTATGAGCTGAGAGTACATATGAGGAGTCAAGAAAGCTGGATAGTAGTGTAAAGGACTAAAGTGCCGCCGCATCGCTTTTTTTTCCCCCAAATTGAATTGAAGCAAAGGATTTGTTTAAGAACCTTGAACAAAAAACCCCAAACAGTTAATGTTTGGGTTTTACACAAGTGTTACACAAGCACAAAGTCTAACTTGAGATGATTAAGAGTTGGCTTTTCGCATCAGAAGTCGCAGTGTCACGCACATCAACAGGAAATGATGTCACACAGCGTATTCTGCAGATCGCTGTGCTTCTGCTGCAGCGTTCTTATTCAGGGATCGTCTCAGATGCCCATCACAAGCTAATAAGCTCTCATTTCCCATCTCTTGGTGTGCTCTCATTCCATTTTCCAAACATTACATCACCAGCATTTAAGTGATGTCAGAGGATCGAGGGACGAGAGCTTTCATATCAGATGCGCTATCGACTCGGAGCGGATGCAATTAGCTGGAAATCTATTAGGGGCAGAACGACGATGGGATGTCACTTCACGGGCGCTTCGTTCTCGTGTTACACTGACGTTCTCTGGGCAAAAAAAAAAAAAAAAGAAAGAAACCACTGTTGCAGGACACTCAAGATGGTTCACTCCAACCCATTTTTTAAAGCATATCTTAATGAAGCTGGCATTGTGCACAGGAGCAGTGCTATGCTGGAACAGGTTTGGGCCTTCTGGTTGAAGTGTGAAGGGAAACTTTCCTGTTTTCCAAAGACGTCCTATACAATTGTGTGCCTCCAACTTCTGTGGTAAAACACTTTGGTGAAAGAATCTCATGTGGCTGGAAACGTCAGGTTTCCCCAATATTTTTGTCCATAAAGTGTACAAAGAGACTCTTGAATAAAATTAAGCTCACCTGCATTGCTGATCTCAGTAAATAATTTTCTTTTTACGGAGACTCTCATTCATTCCGCTGCACTGCAACATCTTCGAAATCCTTTCAAGTTAAATATCAGCTGTCGCCGAGTCAAGCAGCCACTTCACTAGTAGGAGACATTAATTAAGCAGTAGGGCAGAGATCATTAAGCATGCGAAATAATTCTTTTTATTTCCAAACTACAGCAGTAGTCGAGATTTATGCCAAGCACACAATCGTCGATTGCGAATGCGAAATATTCAAAGACGAATCCATGATCTACATCACTTAATGTCGTGTCCGTTATCTACAAAAAAAAGCAGCTGTCGGAGCTAAAAAATGACCCGCTCTATAATTTATAATTGCGCAAGTGTTGTAGGGAATAGGGAATTTTCTTCCCAATTTAGTCTTGGCTAATACCCATGTTGCCAGCTCTTCTCATGAGATATTTTGATTCCCGTGATTGATAGGTGGGAAGAAAGCATGCCATCACTCACTCTAAAAAAGAGAACATGGTACTTTAGCCCTCTCTGACTCTGGTATTTCAGTTGGCTATCCAAGTGAGAAGTTGGCAGTTGTGTGTAGTTTTTCAGGTCATAGGAGGACATTGTTATTGCTAGTGCAGATTAGGGTTGAGAAATTCAAGGAATTTAAGACTGCAAACTTTCCATGGTGATAAACGGGAATATGTGGTGCTTTTTACTGTCTGTACTGGCAGATCCTTTATCTTTTCTACTTGGCGTTTTTTAAAACTGGAAATAAAGTAGTGAATGAAAAGCTTGTCTCATGTGTGCGAGATGGTATCAACTAGTTTCAAGACTAGTTTTGTAACACACCAGCAGATGGCAGCACAAGGCTGCATGCGCAGTCACAGGGAGCTCCGACCTTAAATCGGTGTGCCTAAAGACATCGTCCTGTCACCGAGCTCGCCTCACACATGAGCTTGTCACTGGAGACAATAAAATCTCACTTCCACGCATTGACTACAAACTCAATAGTTAGCGAAACGGCGACGGAGGGTCTGCTACTGTCTTCCAGTCTACAGTTTTCACCGTCTCTAAATCGGGACCTTTTCCCAATGTATCGTCGTATCCTGAGCTTCTAAACTCGACGTTAGCGATCTAATAATGAAGCCGAGCGTATAAATGAGCTGTCGGCCCGCGAGTCGGAGTTAATGAGCTGAAAACAACGGCGGCCACATTCACAAGTATTGAATGATGATCTGTTTACCCAAACTCTGTCCCTCTCTCGATCACCTCTTCTCTTCTGTTTCTAGAAACTCGAGGCCAAGTCCCTCATCAAGCTCAACATGAGCAAGAACAGTGAAGGTGGGATAGATTTTCCTGAGAAAGATATAAAAAATAATTGACTAATCTAAGAAAATGTATGAAATATCAATTTCATTTGTGTGTGTGTGTGTGTGTGTGTGTGTTTTCAGGGAAATACCACTGCCCCGTCCTGTACAATGTCTTCACTAACAATTCACACATCGTAGCCAACAAAGTCACAGGCAATGTCTTCTCGTATGAGGTGTGTTACTGTGACAAGGAAATGGCTCTGTGTGTGTGTGTGTGTGTGTGTGTGTGTGTGTGTGTGTGTGTGTGTGTGTGTTTAATCCTGTGTGTGTCCTCCAGGCTGTAGAGCAGCTCAACATCAAGACAAAGAATTTCAAAGACCTGCTGACTGATGAGCCTTTTACTCGCCAGGACATCATCACATTGCAGGTGGGCATTCGTGTGTGTGTGTGTGTGTGTGTGTGTGTGTGTGTGTGTGTGTGTGTGTGTGTGTGTGTTCACACCATATGTGTGTATATATAGTAAGTTATTTTTATAGTGTGTAGTTTTGGCACTGCATGCAGGTTTTCTACACACAGTAGTCTCTCAAGTTGAAACCAAACTGATGGTGCGAAAAACAAAAAACATCCAAATGGAACACCCAATCCAGAGGACAGAGAAAAAGTGTTAGACTGGTTTTGGCTGACAGGAAGTGTATAGTAACTTAAATAACAACTCTGTATGACCAGAAAAGAACGCACAGAATTATGCATAATAAGGTGGATTGGATTTCACTCATGGGATGGGTATTGTTTACATTTTATCGATACAGATACAGACACCAATACTGCTACTGATACCTGTACTGAGGGCTGAGCAATATGGGGTTTAATGGGTTGGAGCTGGTGATGGAGTGAAGGAGACTGGATCATGTGAAGCTCGGGTTCATTCTGACCGAGTGCCGACACTGATAGAAGAATGGGTTTAGGACTTTGGGGTTCAGGAGGGTGAATGCCATAGTCTGTTAATAGGTTCGGGTGTTATTTTGGGATTGGGAAAAATGTGGCCTTTTATTGTGAGAACGGGGGTTTATTCTGGAAAAAAGTGTGTGTGTGTGTGTGTGTGTGAGTGTGTGGGGAATGATGCTGATTAGTGCCCGGCTGGAGTCATGTTTCACTGTTTGACCTGTTTGGCTCTGATTCACTGATTGTTGGGTTGCTGTGTGTGTGTGTCTGTGTGTGTGTCTGTGTGTGTGCGCGCGGATAAAAAGACATGACAGGGGTTTGACTATTTGTGTTCCTGGACAAGCGCCCAAACTCTCCAGTCAGCTGTATCACATTCCCATCACACTCATGCCCACAGCCAAAACTGATTTGTCCCACTGATACCCTCACTGCTCTTTTGCTACTGTACTGTGTGTGTGTGTGTGTGTGTGTGTGTGTGTGTGTGTGTGTGTGTGTGTGTGTGTGTATAAGATTGTGTACATGTACACTATATGGACAAAAGTATTCAGACACCTGACTTTCTGTTGAGGTGCAAAAACCAGCTTTATGAATATATGCTTTACACAAGTTTGGAGTGGAAGATCTCCTGCTATTAAACTCCAACCCTATTAAACTAAGATCTGAAACGCTGACTGCACCCCAGGCCTCCTCACCTACATCACTACCTGACTTTACTAACACCCTTATGAATGGATGAGCACACAAACGCACTAGAACATCTTCCCAGAAGAGTGGAGGTTATTATAACTGCTAACGGGGACTAAATGTGCAATGGGATGTTCACAAAGCGCAAACCTATAATAATGAAGTGTCCACAAACTTTTGTTCAAGTAGCGTGTTTGTGTATATACCCTAAGCACACACAGTTTAATATGTGTATATAGTATATTTCTATGAAACTAAATAAAAGTGGCTGACGCAGACCTGTGTAAATATTAGCCAAGATGTTTGCCTTATGGGGAAAAAGGAAAAAAAAAAAGCTAAAATGTACACAAAATCTTGAAAAAGTGACCCCCTTCTTTTTCCAGGACCCGACAAATCTGGATAAATTCAACGTCTCAAATTTTTTCCACGTGAAAAACAACATGAAGGTTTTGGATCCAGGTGAGTTTTGCTGTGAATTTGATAATGGCTTCACCCTGTGTCTTATTCCTTACGCCTTTTTTCTGTAATTAAAAAAATAAATATCTGTTTATCTCCAGGTTCTGGTTTTATGATTGAGGCCTCTATTTCCATTTGGCGAGACTTTAACTTCACTTCATTTCACTGTCAAATCTCTCACTTTTACTACTTCGCATTCAAAAATCGGTCATTCCTTTTTATTTATGAACATAAAAACCTAACTGGTCGAACACGCAGCAATCAACCAATCAGGGTCGAGCGTGCGCTCTGTTTTGAACCTGTTTTGATTGCCGCTTGGTGTTGCTACTGATCACCAACATACAGTTCAGCATCAATTCAACAGCAAGCAGAACATTTAGAGAAGAATAAATGATGAAGAAACTCCAGACTCGAACTCGCCACATCACACGTGACCTCATTTGCACAAATTTTTTACATTTTATTATTTATTTATTTATTTAATTTATTTTTTTAAGTAGTTGAAAAGAAGGTTTTATGTAATAAAATAATAATTCGAACTCTAATAATTTAAGACTCTAATGTGACTCTCAGCAGAACAATCTGAGTCACATTTGAGTCTTTTCACATAAACTTTGTTATGAAAGAGTCTTGATAGAAATCATCATAGGAACATTATAGCCATAATAAATCTTAAGATTCTTAAGTACATTTGAGGCATTAAAAGGCTTTTGTATTTTTACTCGTTTATTTTACCGAGTGGATCTCTATTTTAACTCGACATGGTTTGTGCACTTTTGTCCACCACTGGTGCCATCTCCCTATTCATCTATCCATCCATATATCTATCTATGTCTAGAAAAAGGAAAAAATATTGGCACAGGTGGAAATAACCGCTTCAAACACAAAAGTCAATAAAATAGAAATGAAGTCAAAATGAAAAACGTTTTTGTTCTGTGCGGCATGGTACCAAATGATCCATGGCCCGGTACTGGTTCACTGTTTGGGGACTCCTGGTGAAAAGGAAATGATCTAACGCGTTTGTCATTGCTAATTTTCCTGAACCCCCCTTGGACACCCCTGAGTGATTTATTTTTCAAGACAGTAACAGCAGGCTGTTTTTGCGATCGTTATAGAAATGTTCTGATTCGCCCAGTTCCGTGTGTTTAATATGTAAGTTCATGATGGGTTCTTGTGTGTGTGTGTGTGTATGTTGTGTAGATGAGGAGAAAGCGAAGCAGGACCCGGCGTACCACCTAAAGAGCACAAACCTGGAGACCCGTGAGACTCTGGCTGAGCTCTATAAGGAGTATAAGGGCGATGAGCTGCTGGCTTCTACCATGAAGGAGCCCGAGGCCAAGAAAACAGACAAGTTCAACGCGGTGAGTACGCAGCGCAGAAATCTTCCGGGCAGTCCATGACTTTTTCTCTTTGGCTGCTCGTGTATTTGTGTGTATTGGGTGCGAGGCTGAGAGCTGATTGGCTGAGTAGATGATGTAGGTCTGGGGTGTAGGGCTTCAGGGATGGACGGTGCTATTACATTTTCACATTTTACATATGACCTAATGCTGATATCAATGTTTTCCCTGATAGATATATTTATATATTATATCTATATATACAGTACAAATGTATTTTTGTTTATTATTGGTTTGTTTTATATCATGACATTGTTGAAAGCTTCGCTGATGTGTGCGGTTGTTGATTTGGTGCAACTCTCTATAACGTTTTATTTAAAGTTTGTGGTGGGAGACTATTTCTATACTTTTTGATGCTTATATTTGTTTGTTTCCAAATGTATTGATTGTCTTCCTTCAGGATTAGTAGATTGTATTTGATCATATTTTTACCGTATACTTATAGTATCGTATGGTAAAGTTTTGGGACACGTATGGCTTGTGGCTGAATGAGCACAAATCTGCATGTGTATTGTTGAACACAGAAGCAGGTTTTACTCTGTGCACAAACTGAATAAGAACGAAAAGATGTTTGATCAGATTCCTGTTTCTGTCTGTCTCTATGTATATGTCTGTCTATCTATCTGCCTGTCTATGTCTCTATCTATCTCTCTGTCTGTGTCTATCTATTGGTCTGTCTGTCTGTCTGTCACCCTGTCTTTTTGTCTGTCACTTTGTCTGCATGTCTGTCTGTCTGTATATTTGTCAGCCTTTCTGTGTCTCTGTCTGTCTGTCACCCAGATTCTGATCCAGCATTCTGGCCCAGAGTCAGTCTGATTACATTCCTTTCTGATTGTGGCATCTAACTACTGTTCTGTACTGTGTGTGTGTGTGTGTGTGTGTGTGTGTGTGTGTGTGTGTGTGTGTGTGTGTGTGTGTGTGTGTGTGTGTGTGTGTGTGTGTGTGTGTGTGTGTGTGTGTGTGTGTGTGTGTGTGTTCTGAGGTGAATCCTGGCCCTTGAATACCACCATCATCACACAGTAACTGGGGCAGAATGATACCACCTCTCCTAATTTCTCTCTCACACACACACACACACACACAGAAACACTGTACCAAGCAACTCGGAGACGACTCCGACATCAGTCACTGTGTCATGTCATGTTAAAAGTGACACGGTAAGAAAGAACACTGCGTTTGAGAGGCATGACGTGCCCTGAGCATGACTCATCCTGAGTCGTACTGCGGAGTGTGTCATGTCTCCATGCTGTGTGTGTGTGTGTGTGTGTTGTGTGTGGGTGCAGTACATCAGCCTCTCTTCCCTCGTTCTCAGATTAACTTCAGTTCTGGCATATCTGCCCACATTCTTTCAGCTAGATTAACTTTACGAGCTCAGCCTCTCCATCGAGCTGTTGCTTTAATTGGCAGGTTCAGGGACAGGAATCTCTGACTTTTGACTCGCCCTTTATGACAATGGTTCAGCTCAGACGCCACGACCTGAGCTTTGCCCTCTGCGACAGTCATGCTAGGAAAGATTGTAACCTGATACGGAGCCGGTAATATAGCAGTAATGTAGCTGTTGTGGAAATAAAGTGAAGCTGCTTTTGTCTCTTAGTGTATGATGCTTTTTAGGAAGTGTGTGTGTGTTTGTGTTCATGTGTGAGGCAGCATTTAACGGTTGCTGACAGGCTTAGTTTCATTTTCACGTCCAATATTAGTGGATAAAGGCAATTCCTAGAACAAAGCAATACTTTTGTCCAATCACACTTTAAAATTATATATATATTAATTAAAAACCACAATATTTTAAATGGGCAAGGCGGAGATTTGCAGAACGCAGATTTGTCTCTAATTACACAATTTAAGAGCCCATGTCTCATCTGCACTCTCATCTTCACAATCTACGGTTTATGCCGTCTCTCAATCGTGTAGTGCAATTAAATCCTGCAGCTACAGTTTTATTAGCGTTGTTACAACCTTTTCTAAAATCCTGGTGATAAAGGGGAGGTTTAATATTGGCCTGTAGTTGGACAGCTGATGAGGGTTAAGGTCAGGTTTCTTAATTTGCAGGTTGATAACTTTTGTTTCCCGTTAATTTTGCTACTGCGCCGAATAGAAATCTGGGATTATGCTTATTTTTTTATGAGAGTAGAGAAATATGTTGAGCAGCACTAAGAGCTTTTCTATAACTGAGGAGATTCTCCTTCCATGCTATTTGAGATACTGTCAATTTGTTTTGACGGCATTTACATTCTAATTTCCGAGTGGTCTGTTTTAGGGTGTGCGTATGATCATTATACCATGACAATTTTTTTCTCCTTGATCATTTTTTTGTTTTTTAGGGGAGATCCATCATCTAGAGTGTAGCGGAATGTTGATTGTAGACATTCAGTCGAGCTCTGTGGGGTGTAATGAGATCTAATTTATGTCGATAACTCTGGAGGATTAGAGATAAAACACTTTGCTGTAGTTGACTTGAATGTATTGACGTGAATGTAGATTTAAGAGATAAGGTAATGATCTGAAAAAGCTTCTGACTGGAATTATGACTATTTTTTTATTTTTTTTATATCAAATCCAAGTTTTAATATTAAATCAGGATTGTGTCCACCACTATGAGTGGGTCCTATAACATTATATAATTTAGTAAGAATTATTTAGTGTTATAGGACCCACTAATAGTGGTGGACACAATCCTTATCCTAATCCATCTACAAATGCACACTTATATCGATGGCATCACGATGTTTACTTAATTTCATTTATGCAATGATGCAAATCTGTGATCTTACCTTCCCGTGTGTGTGTGTGTGTGTGTGTGTGTGTGTGTGTGTGTGTGTGTGTGTGTGTGTGTGTGTGTGTGTGTGTGTGTTTTAGGCTCATTACTCCACTGGGCGAGTGTCTGCCTCCTTCACATCCACTGCCATGACTCCGTCCACCACACATGAAGCAGGTACAACCCATTTAATCTACCTTTACTATCCTGTCTTTATTGAAGTATAGATGTATATTTCAAGAAGGAAAAAAAAGTCATACAAGTTTGGCATTCAGTCTAATTGTTCATTAGAATTAATTTGATATTTTAATATATAATTATAATAAAATGATAATCATTTGAATATAAATAAGTGTAAGTAAAAATTCACAACTGAAATCTCACCTTGTGATGGTATGGTACTGATATAGAATTAACTAGATCATTAAATTTGTTTGCCGTCTGTTGCTTTCATTTTGAAAGTTAAAATATTTTTTAGCTCAAAATGTAAAATATTTGAAATACACCTCATTGTTAGTTTGTCATCGTATTTTTTGGCACTTGGTTATGTGTGTGTGTGTGTGTGTGTGTGTGTGTGTGTGTGTGTGTGTGTGTGTGTGTGTGTGTATCTCTCTCAGTATATCTGAAGTGGCCTGTATTAATAGATTTAAAATGCCCTTCAGTGATGTAATAGTACTTTGGCCTTGTTCTATTACAGTACCATAATCAAAATGACCATGAAGTCTGTGTTTCTCAGCATTGTTTGTGTGTGTGTGTGTGTGTGTGTGTCTTCACCCCGAAGAGCTGCCCAACCATTTCCACACTTTATTCTATTTAGATTAATTTAATAGTTATATTGATAAATGTGTCAGAGCTTGTGTTTGGTTTTTGTTAACCTAACGTGTGTGTGTGTGTGTGTGTGTGTGTGTGTTCAGAAGCCATTGCAGATGACGAGGTGCGTTACCAGTACGTGAAGAAGAAAGGCTACGTCCGAATCCACACCAACAAAGGAGACCTGAACCTGGAACTGCACTGTGATAAGGTACAAACACATCTGAACTGTCTCTCTTTTTATCTTGTATTCTTTCTCCCTCTTTCTCTCTGTCTCTCCCTACTGCTCTTACTTTCACTTGATCTCTCTGTCTGTCTGTCTGTCTGTCTTTCTCTAAAGTAGGGTGTCTGGCAAGAAAAGATAAAAAGTGCCAGTACGTTACTCAAGAACTGTAATATTGCTGAGATACAAAAGGAATAAAGCACTTGGTGTCCTTACATCCACAGCATCTCCTGCTCAGTGTTTAAGGCTGTGGGTTACTGATCGGAAGGTCACGGGTTCAAATCCCGGGATCGCTCGACTCTTGAGACCCTTAACACTCTGTGGCTGACCCTGTGCTCTGACCCCATGTGGGATATGTGAAAAAAGAATTTCACTGTGCTGTAATGTACATGAAAAGTAAAAAGAAAAAAGCTCCTTTATTGATTCTTGTATTGTTCCGCACATGCTCAAGTGTTTAATTCTTTACATATTGCCGAGAGAGAGAGAGAGAGAGAGAGAGAGTGTCCACACAATCATAAGACTCAAGTTATCACACCAAAACATACAAGTGATCTTATTTCCTTTTTCAGTCTCTGTCTGTGTCGCTTCCTGCCTTTGATAATGAAAACAAGCGCAGCCATGCTGTGCAAGTGTGTGTGTGTGTGTGTGTGTGTTTCTGTGGCAGAGGTAAAGCTGCCTGGCAAGCATAGAGACAGCCCTCTGCAGTCTTGGCCGCAGTAACTAGGTGCTGTTTTCACCGCCTTCCATTGGCCGCTTCCTTGTCAAATCAGGATGTAGGAAATAAGCGATAAGCAACACGTCCCTCCTCCCTCTCGTCTCTCCTCCCTGCCTTGTTTTTGTACCCTTCACTCCCCCAGGTCCACCTCCACTCTCCTGACCACTCTGCGTTTCTATTTGCAGCTCAGCGTTTCTTCAAGATTCCTCTAACCTTTATTTATATATAATACATTTTTTTTCTTCTTCTCCCTCCCCTCTGATTTTACAGTTTTGTTTAAACCAGTGTTCAGTTTTTCTCTTCACTTTCCCATTAAAGCCTGTAAATGAGTTAGATCAAGCATTTACCTTTTCTTTTTAAATATATATATCACACAGTCGCATGAGTATAAAATAAATAAAAAATAAAAATTGTGTGTGTGTGTGTGTGTGTGTGTGTGTGTGTGTGTGTATAATTATATATTTATTTATTTATTTTTATAACTGCTTGTAATTTTTGCTTATGAAGAATAAAACTTGGATAAATCAGTCACTCATGCGACTGTTTCGGGGCACAAACGGATTGAAATGCGCTCGGTGATGGCGTGTTCTTAGGCGTAAAAAAGTTCTGGCTTTCGATTTATTCCTAACAGCTTTACAGCCTTTTATAGTTTCTTGTGTTGGTAATAATTTGTTTTTAATGCGGCCGTGTTCAGAAATTGAATTGAACCGAATAAAGACCTCAGACAGGATCACAGAGTTCTTTTGGAGAGTTGTGTAAGCAGAGACCTCTGTCCCATGTATCCCAGCTCTTCCTGCCTCTCCCCTCCTTCATTTCAAGTTTATCAGTCTGTCACCATGACATTCAGACCAAACAGACACGATGCTGATCGCTGTTGTTGGAAATCCATTCTGTTTGTTTTCATCCTCATAGGCACCTCCTCTTTTTGTTCCTCCCCTGCTTTCACATCTGATGAATCAGCATCGAATGTAGTCACAGTCATGGGGAGGTGTGATCTTAGTGGTTAAGGCATTGGACTTGGAGTGGTGGTGTTGGGATTTTAACTCTCAAATTTTTATCTGCTGCTTCTGGGGCCCCTGAGAAAGGCCCTTAACCCCATAGCTGCTGTGTTCTACGAACGAGATAAATTTAAGTCGCTCTCAAGGAGGGCGTCTGCCAAATGCCCATTCAGTCTGAAGGGAGACACGGTGGTCTTTTTCTGTTTCCCTCCTTTCATGTTACGTCTACACTAATCCGGATAAATTTGAAAAACGGCGTTTTCGTTGAAAAAACGACCGTAAAACAAAAATTATTATTTAATGGCTGATTCTGATCAAGTTAGTTGAACATGCATTAATGTTAAAAATTAATAACGGATTTTTTTTTTTTTTTGTGTGCTGGAAGCTTTTTTTTTTTTGCAGCAATGACCTCAAAATATTTCCCATCATCATTGACAAAATGATGCGACTGTGTGAATTTGTTTGTTGCAACAACCGAAACCATTTTGTCGTATATCTGGAGCTGTACTGCTCTCCGGCTAAAGCCAAGAGAATGAATTCCCACGTTTCAAAATTCTGGGATCTCTAAAATCTAGTTTAAAGAGGGGTCCAGTGAGGGGTCAATGTTAGTTATTTCTAAAAAAAAAAAAAGTTATGAAGAATTTTAGCAGGTAATGAATTATGTTTCTTCTTCCAGGTTCCCAAAGCTTGTGAGAACTTTACAAAGCTGTGTAAGAAGGGCTACTACGACGGAACCATCTTTCACCGCTCCATCAGGAACTTCATGGTAAGAAACTTGTAGGCCTTGTAGGTTCTTGGTGCGGTCACGGGTTCGTCTATTGTGTATCGCAAAACAGGATGTCTGCGTTTTTTGGTGTTTTTGTGAAATGGTTTGAGGAACTAAAGTGTTCTTAAAGAAAAAATCATGACCCCACTTTGTTGCACAATTCATGTTGATGTATCAATGGTTTGGTGCCGCATTATGTCTTGTTATTGTTACTGTATTTCAGTGCTGCTTAATTTTCTTGTGTTAAAGAATTTGCTCTGGAATTTCAACTCCTTTGTCATGCCAGGAAAAATATTATGTACAGGGTGGCGCAGGGAAACGGGAAATTTTGGAAGTAGGAGTCGGCGACCCCGGGGCATCGGGAATTGTTTGGAAGCGGTGCGAGCTCATTTAGAAGCCCTTGCGCTTGGTTATAATGGAGCACTGGAGCGATGCCGGACGACCTTTTATAAGAATGTGATGTGAGAGCTTCGCAAAAGGAAATGACGTCATGATCATGCTCATTTCGAAGAAATAGATTTGGCCTTAAAAAACTGCACAATAAGAATTTAATTCGTGCAATAACCTCATGCAATTTGTTTGTTTGTTTAATAAGTACTATTACAGGTAGACCCCAACTTACGGCTTAGATAGGGGCCGAAAAAGTCGAGAAGAGTAAATGTCTGCATTGGAATGCATCATAGAGTAAAGAGGCTCTGTAAAGAAAAATAAATTTAATTAAACTAAAAATAAGCTTTATTTATATATATATATATATATATATAAACTTTTTTCCCCCATTAGAGGTGACTGTCGTTTCTTTGAAATGTAAGTCGAGTGGTTGTAGGTCGGGGTCTGACTGTGGTTTTTTTTTTTTTTGTTTTTTTTATTATTTATATAGATTTTATTTTGTTTTATCATATTTGTATGAATTCTTTTCATATTTAATAATTATTTTGTTGCTGTTACATGAAAATTTCCCCACTATCCATCACCTCCAGTCTTATCTTAAAAAGCCCATCGTAACTAACAGCAAAGGGGGTTCATAACAAGCTCACACCGGTTTCAAACAATTATCCAGGGTCACCAGCTAATTCTGAATCTCGATGTGTAGAGTAGAAGCGTGCACATCACTTGAAACCTAAGAGAATAAAATTCCAATTTCCACATACATTTAGGTGGAAATCATTCAGATATTGAACACGCCCAACCATTTGCGACCTAAATAAAAAAATTATAAAAAAATTATAAAAAAGAGAGACTATACACCATGCCTCCAGTAACTATACAAGGTGTCGAACAAGTGACGCTCCTCGAAACATCTCATACTTCAGAAACTACAGTAATCCCCAACTTTACCGCGATCTGAATCTCTCGCCCCTGGGGTTCTCGCGGAATTGATTTTGCCTCATAACTAATTTGTCTCAGCTTCTTTTTAAGCGTCATAGGACACTTCAATTAATAAACAAGCAGAGAACCTATGCATAGGCTACTATAGAACTGTATACTCTACAGTACATGTACTGTACTTTACACAAAATTCATCTTATCAAAATTCATCTGTGGGTGTTTAAAGTGTGTGGGAGGAGTATTTACGGCTTAAATAATAATAACAAAGCATTTTTGGGGGGTTTTATCGCAGTTTTGGAACGTAACCACCGCGATAATCGGGGAGTACTGTATTCTATTCTGGCCTCTTTGGCCAAGTCTGTGACTGCATGCATTATTTACTCTGAAGTTATTAGTAACTAATTTAAACAGATCGGAATCTGTACCTAAATCTGCGTTCAGATCCAATAGAAATTATCTGACCAATCGCTTTGTGATTTTTTTTATTTATTTTAATTTTATTTATTAATTTAATTTTTTTTTTTAGATTTATTGAATAATGGATTTATTTATTTATGTCTTTTAAATAGATTCAAGGCGGCGACCCGACAGGCACCGGTACAGGTAATGACCTTACACATTTTTACACCAAAATTCTGTCAGTTGTAGGCATGCATTGTAAAATAATTACCCCAATAGTTTTCCTGCTGCGATGCATAAGATGTCAGACTTCACTTGTAGAGTCAATTTCCAGGAATGTTTCGGATGTTTCAAAATCATGGATAGAATTTGAACTCGTGAAAAACATACTGGTGTGATTTGAGGAAATGCCCTGATCAAGTCCCATATGTATACTGAAGCTTTTCATCAGGTTTGGTCTCCATAACTGGATTTATTCAATGTCTCTCTTAGCAATAGTTTAAGTTTTGGTATGTAATGATGCATATGTAGGTTTTATTTGTTCTGTTTTTATTTGTTTTATTTTAGTTTTTTGTAAAAAAAAAAATGGCCTTTGTTGGTTGGTTGGTTGTCTGTTTGTTATAAGTGGTGGAAATGTTCATAAAAAGATGCAATAGGAAAAGAAGATATGGGTTGAAGTGGAAGATCTCCTGCTATAGAGCTCTGACCTCAACCCTATTGAACACCATTGGGATGAACTGGAACACTGGCACCCTTGTGTCTGAACAAGTCTCGGACAAATCTCCACAAGCACACTCCAAAATCGAGTGGATAAGATGTTCAAAAAGTACATACCAATCTTTAATTCCGGTGTCCACGAACTATTGTCCGTATAGTGTACGATCCAATATTTATGAAAATACCATAAAAATGGCATGTGGGTTTTAAAATATTTTATCGCACTTTTTCTATCTGTTTTAAATGTACCTTAAATTAATCTTTCAAGTTTTTAATGCTCTAATCAACATGAACAAATATGGATGCTTTATACAAACGTATGTTTATTATTAGTGAAACCAAACTCAACATTCACAGTAATTATGGCGTTTTAAATGACGTAAATCATCAGGACACCGAAAGGAAACTTTTGCTTTGTTTCCACACGGACGGTTTTAATTGCCGGATTTAAGACTTGGCGCAGCAGTAAAGCAAATGTTTGTGATTTTTTTAAAAATCATTTTTAGTTTATTTAATTATTTTTATATCGGAGTAAAGAAAGGGCGTCGACTTTTTACAAATTTGGCCTCTTTTATATTAAATTTATTTATATTGTTAGTGAAAATAGTCACACAGAAACGCGCTCCGCATTAATCGCACGCTAATAAAATTAGAGCCGTTCTATCTAAAAGTTCTATGTGTGCCAAAACCGTGTGTGTGTGTGTGTGTGTGTGAAGGAGATTAATGATGGGCCATTTTGCTCCTGGATCAATTATGAACTGTATCATTTGCTCGCGATTCATTTTCTAAGGTGATGAAGTGGCTGCTGACTAAACATTCAAGGACCGTCGAGTTTAATTCCTGCCACGACTCCCAGTCCGGGAGGAATTGAAGGTGCTGGCGTCGAGGGCACGTGGCACTGCGCTAATTGTAGGACCGTTTCAGGAGGCTGTAAAAATCGCATCTTGTCCACGACCGTGCAGTAAAGAAGGGAGGTTATGGACCTTAAGCTTTAATCACAGGCATGATTCAGGAGCGCATCAGTCACAGAAAACGGTGCACTATATATAGAGTGAGGTTAATGAAAAATGCACCAGCTGAGAGGAAGAGAAATGGAAATGAAAAACTAAACAAAAAGCTATTTATTTTTTTTAAGCATTGAAATTAATTTTTCTCCCCAGTTTGGCTGAAAGTACGACCCACATGTGTACTCGCACTTTTGTGAGCACATGCTGCTGTAAGTGAGAGTTTCACACGTTCAGTAGAGCCACAGCAGTTTTTTTTTCCCTGTGATGCTGACTATATGGCACCCGAATTATGTTTAAATATCACACTATCAAAATATATCACGCGCCAACTTATAGAACAAAGTGAGGAATATTAAAGTTATTACTCTCAATATAGTATTGTTTTGTATTTCTCATACTCTTGATGGTTCAGTTTAATAGGAACATCTAGCAAAGATGCTGATGCACATTATGAGGTCCAGGTAACCTTCATATCAAACATCAAAATGAGAAGAATGTGGATGACATGAAATGTAAACTAGCTGCTGGAACCAACTTCTGTACCGCTAGCTTTTAGAACTTTTACTATGTGGACTAAAGTTTGCAGACACCTGACCATAAGATTTATTAATGCTTTTCAAAGATCTCATTGAAGAACTGATAAGGATGCCTGGGGTGCATTCAGCATTCACATTCATCCCAAAGCAGTTCAGTAGATCAAGATCTTCAAGTCCAACTCATGCAATGCAAATCTTCATGGAGCGGACTTTGAAGTTCAAGTGAAGAGAATGTAATGCTTAACACATCCATAAGCATCTTATACAATTATGTGTCTCCATCTTTGTGATAACAGTTTTGAAAAGACCCATTTATGGCTGGAAAATCAGGTGTCCCAATATTTTTGTCTATAAATTTAAGTACTCTTGTTACATTTCTCCTTGAAAGGATGCATTTATTGGGAATGTACCAATACAGTCCCTTTTTTATTATAAAAATTAACAATAAAAAAAAAACATGTTCTTTGTAATATCTTAAAAAAAAAATTGTTAGCCAAAGGTAAAAAAAAGAAAATAAATCAATCATGAGTGTAAGTAAAGTCCAGAAGGAAAAATAGAGAGAGGGGAAAAAAAGTAATTGTCAGTCAATAGGGTTTCTCCGTTTACATTTTTAAAGAAGTAAAAGTACAAAAGTTCCCTCTTTTTCCTTTTGGTACTTAAGTTCATCCAGAAAGTCTTTAAGGACTGTGTGAATGTTGGATGTTTCTTTCCATTCTCCTGCACATTAGATTGCGTTTTCTATAGTTTCAGTGAACGAGAGAACCCACACTCTTCACACACACTCATACCAGAACCAGGAGGTTACCCTTGTGCCTTCGCTACAGCTTCTTATATAACCCTGTTTGTGTTCACTTGAAAGGCGTGAGTTCCCCCCACTAAAATATTGTGAAGTCAAAAGTAAAATACAGTGGAACCCGGTTATGTCGATGTCCTAGGGGGTTGTCAAAAAGCATCGAGATAACCGATGATTGAGATAAACGAAAATCAAAATGGCGGCAGTATATTAACGTGCTTGAAATTTCTTTATGTACATGATGTGCGTTAATAAATGAGAATGTGCATGCACGTGTTTTTGGAGGTTTTTACACAACAGCGCTGCCGCGATTTGTTGATGAAGGCATGCTATAAAAATACATACAGTACATGTTTGTTAACTGTCAGGACTCCACCTGCCAAGCCCTCTTCGGCGCCCCCTTCAGCGTGGCAGGTGCTTTCTCGGCCGCTTTCTCTGAAGCTTCTGTAATGCATCTGTAAGGTTTGATTTTTCTGCCACTTTCGCGAGTTCTTCTGCGGCTGCACAGTGCCGATCGACATAACTGACGTTAAATGGCAAATTTTTTCCCCCCTTGTGCTCGAGATATTAGGGTTCGTCGACATAAAAAAGTCGACATAACCAATTAAAAATGCTTAGACAAAGCTAGAATTTGGCGGTTCCACTTCAAAAACGTCGACTTAATAGGGTTGTCGAGTTAACCGAGGTCGAGATAAGTGGGCTCCACTGTACTACACGTTAAAAAGGAAAAGCAAAGTGTCCCCGATATATAAAAAAAAAAAAAAAAAAATCTGATAAAGTGCAGACATTTAAAAAATGTCCTTGTTTACCGTCTAACGGACTAACTCGTGACTCACGTGGTGTTGCCATCCGACCCACGTGAAGTTACGTGTTTCCGAAACGGCTCGTTTTCTTATTACAGCACAGTCTGTAGTGTTCTGCTCATGCCACAGCGAGTTCCCCGTAATTACAGCGTTCATTTATTAACAAGCGACATTTCGGTCTACCGAGAAACCGGAGAGCGGAAACTCCACTCTCTCCACACTTTCCCATGCTGGGGAATTTTTCTTAAGCACAGTGACTGTTCAAAAGCTGTTTTAGGGAATGTCTGATGTACAACTCCCCGTAAACCATCGGTTACTATAGAAACAATAATGTATAAAAGGCCTTGCGCTGTTATACAAACTAGCTGTTCGGTTATTCAAAAATAGTACACACTATTCTGACCGATTGAATTCACAAACCTCCCCACACACACTTTCATTTTAATCCATTGATGTTTTGTAGGCCACACACACACACACACACACACACACACACACACACTTCTCTTTTTATATCGCAGAGGGCCTTATGTAATGCAGCTATGCCAAAATCGCATGCTTCTCGACCTCTGAAACTTAGAGTAAAGCTACAGTTTTCCTCCTGGGGATAAGCCAAATGTCTCCAGAAAATCCAGCCTGTCTGATATTCCCGGGACAAGATGGGAATCTCGATACATACAGCCAACAATACAATAAAATAAAGATATGTATGAAGCAGCTACTGATGCAATTTGATTCAGCACAGGGCAATAACGTTACAGGAAGGTGCAGCTCTACCTCTGCCATGTTAATCTGTATTCTATGTGACTCTCAGGACACGCCTCGGTCTCCGTAGCATTGGGAATGGTCATATTAGTGGTGGTCCAGTGATTAAGGCTCTGGGTTGCTGATCAGAAGGTGGGGAGATCAAGCCCCAGCACTGCCAGGCTGCCACTGTTGAGCCCTTGAGCAAAGCACTTAACCTATCTGCTCCAAGGGGCGCCATACCATGGTTGACCCTGCGTACTCTGTATGAATGTGACATATGAAATTCGAATAATTCACATAGCAAAATAAATGTATAGTGCATCTACTAATAATTCTGTATAAATAAAGTTTTTTACCAACGCAAATATATTTAAAACGATGCCTCACGATACAAACTTGTATCCGATGCACAATTTATTTCATTCGCTGTTTCGCATCGTTAACTTTTATGCCGATGCGAATCAGTAAATCTTACCGTCCCTAATGCACACGCTGGCAGGCAGGTTGGCAGTAAATGCAAGAGAGGTCACCTTGCCTTGGTTGGAGTAAAAGATCTGTCAGCCTCGCTAGGCTTGAATAGTGCGTGTTTCAGAATATTAGTGTTGTGTTGCATAACAAAGTTGAAAAGTCCAGGATAGCGCGCTTTTAATAGCATCCGGGCGTGTCCTCGGTTTCAATCCGGCAACAAAGCCTGCGTAATTGCCTTTTCTGACTTGTATTGGTGAAACCGTGTCAGATGATGTAACAGTGCAGTCACTAATAATATTACAGACTTGCGTTTCCAGGTGACACCCTGTAACAAAAAGCTACTCGATCCTCTGGGTTAACATTTAACCACTCATCAAACGTCAGGTTCTCACACACACACACACACACACACGCTCTGAACATAACAAACACATGACGATGTTATGACTTCAGGACTCTGAACTCTGAAACTTTCCACCCAAACTGGATTTTATTGTACTGTTCATGGTTGATCTTCAGACAGCAGTTCAATGCAGTTTTTTTTTGTTAAACAAGTTTAACGTCTTCACAAAGCACAGGGTTTCTATGCATTAAGTATCAAGTAAGGAATTTGATTTGTGATTTCCAGGTCTGGATAAGTAGGCGGGGGGACACAGAGTATTGAATATTATTTCTATTTCCATACTGTTGTCCTATTTGGTTTTCTATATAAACCAAAAAAAAAAATATATATATATATATATATATATATATATATATATATATATATATATATATATATATATATATATATATATATATATATATATATATAAATTTATATATATTTTTCATAAAACAAAGGCTACATCCACAACAAACCAGATACATTTGTCTGCGTTTTCTAAAGCATTTGGACAGAAGGAGAGGAAAATAAATTTTTAAGGAAACCTTTTTAGCGTGGACATGTTTTTTCGTGGAGTTTAGGAGCAGACTCTCAGTACTGCCAAAAGATCGGCGCAAGCCTGTGAGAGCTGTGATTGGTTTTGTAGTGAGGTGGCAGTTGCCGCAGCGCCCCCACCGTGCGACTAAACGGAGATTGTAACGTAACGTGTTTTAGTTGAAATTTAAAATAATTGTGAAATATTGCTTTAAAAATGTTTAGTAAAGTTGCCAATTTTGAGTCCGAAAAAAATACAAAAGTGTTTAGGAACTCTGAAATCAGGTTTAAGTCTCTCTAAGTTTGTACTTAATGTGATGGAAAACATCTATGAGAAGATCTGAGATAGAATCCTTGAGAAGAAAACAGACTCAAAAAGGAACTTCTCCTCATTTGGTGACATTTAATATTCATTCTGTATAAAGTTTCATCATGTGTTTTTCAGTTGTTCCATGAATGTACATAAGTTCAAAACTGCTGCATTTGTAGTCCTAATCCACTCTCGCAAACCAGCCCAAAGCCTTCTTCCTGGTTCCTATGTAAAACCAGCAGCAGTACTCTCATATATCCTTAGGTTGTTTAAAGCCTGTCTGAACTGTTTAGTCTCCAGACCTGTTACACACCAAACAATACTCGCTTTGAGTAGAAGCATTGCTGACTTCCCTTGAAACCCCCTCAGTATCAAGGTATTTTTTTTAATCCATACAGGTTCAGAGTGTATGCCTGGTGTTATTTTTGCCATGTTTTTTCTCAGAAGGCACCTGGAGGTGATCATTAGTCAGCCTTTTGGTTGGTGTTTGTTTTACTTGATGTTTCACAGCAGTGAACGATTTCCAAGCACCTCCCATACATTTCTTTGTTAGTAGGGCTTTAAGGCTGGAGTCTGTTTTCAAGATGTTTTCTCTGTTGAATTTCTGTTTGAATTTGAACCTGTCTTGATGTAGGTCAGTGGTGTCACCAGGTTTGGTCTTGGTCATAACCAGAGATGGAGGAAAAGTACACACATCCTTCACTGTAGTAGAAGTACAGATTCTTATGTTTTAAAAGACTTTGGGTAAAGTTTAAGTTCTGACTACACTTTTTCACTCACGTTAAAGTAAAGAAGTTTGGGCTCTGACATGTACTTCAGTAAAAAGTAGTCATTACTACTTCCTGTTTGTGTCACGCTGGTAACTGAACCTCACACCATTTTAATATATTAATGCAAAAGAATTTGTTACCTTATGAACGTATCCCGGCTGAACATCCACCATATCAGAACACAAGCAGAGAAAAGATGATGATGTTCAGGAATGTCTCTGTTCTCAGTCATGTTTACATCACTGGCTCCTTCTGTCTCATCCACGTTAACCCCAGACTTCTTGTTGCCTTCTGCTGGTCTTTGTTAGCTTCGTAATCTAGCCTACGTCTGTGGTGAGCCAGGAAACGATACACCAGTCATAGATAAAAAAAATTAAAAAAAAGCCACACAATGAGAAGAAAATAGAGAAATTTCACCAAATAGATTAAAACTAAAGTAACGAGTCTGTTTTGAAAATGTAAGAAGTAGCCTCGCTAACAATATCAGCTAATCCATAACCATTTCAAACAAATCTCTTCTCGCTTTTTAAGATGCTTCGAAGTTTGTTTTCCGCTTAAAAGTCAGTAGGCAGAGAGCCAGGCAATTTAAAACATTCAAAGATTCTGAAGCTTGTGACCAGATAAGTGTACAAAAATATTACTTTGTCATTGGAGTCAGAATCTTAGATCAGGTATTACAGTTCTAATGGAAGCTCTATGCAATTCTTAAACAGATCAGGCATAACATTATAAACTTGTAACATTATGAGTGGTGCAGTGAAGAACACTGAATTGAACATTTTGTCCTCAAAGTTGACATGTTAGAAGCTGGAAAAATGAGCAAGAGTAAGGATTTGAGATTTTGATTTTAAGGAAGGATTTGAGCAAGTTTGACAAATTGAGACATCTAGACGTCTGGGTCAGAGCATCTCCAAAACTCCAGCTCTTGTGGGATGTTCCTGGGCTGCAGTGGTCAGTATCCATCAAAAGTGGAAGGACCAGTGGAGATGAGGTCCTGTAGCTTAAATTGCTAAAGAAGTTAATGGTGTTTATGCTCGATGGGCCACGACTGTTTAGCAGCAAAATGGGACCAACACACCTGATAACGATTACATGCAATGCATGTATACAAATTTTTCGAATCCTTTGTTTATATTTGGGATATACACAGCTACCTGCATGCCTTGTTGGTGTGTAGTGTCCACGTTCTAGCAGGACTAGCAGTTCAGTTTTCGGGATTACATTTTTCCTGACAGGATTGTGGGAAATATTGAGGGTCGCATGGCAAATCACAGGTTTAAAGTAATGATTCATGTGTTAGGGTTTCTATAATAACATCAAGCACATAGAGTATAGTATTTGAAAGGATATTTATTATGTCTCCACTTGTAATTTTGAGGACACAGGGCTTTATATAAGAATCTAACTTTGAATTCTTAAAAAAAAGTTTGTATACGGCTACGGCCCCCTAATAAAATCCAAAATTTGGATATTACTTGATTCTCAATTGTGGCTCTGTGTAGACTGAAACTTGTGACCTCATATGTGAGGTTAGTCGTGTACACAGACTGGATGCTCCGCTCTGCAGTCAGTGTATATACAGTGCTCTTGTCTATAAAAACCAGTTCCTCTTTCTTGAGCTGTTTCTGCATAAAGAGGAACTCGGAACAGATGCAACAATGTAACAAAACGCAATCACCCCCTCACATGTCTGTGTTTACATGGTTATGTAATCGAACTCCACTGTAGCTGGTCGTGTTGACTAGTTAGATTTGCACCGACAGGGAATTTCATTTACTTCCTAGAACCCTTTTCCCCCTCCTTTTTTCTAATGAACTCATGGCATGGTGAGGCTAGGAAATGTCAAGCAGGCCATCAATTATGCAGAAATATCACTTGGGTAATGTTTGCGAGGGCACGTGGCGTTGGAAAAGGCAGATCGGTGAGCGGTAAATCACGTCTCGGCGTGACGCCTGCAGCTGGTGAGAGACACCGCGAGAGCCTGATCTCAGATTAGCTTCTGTCTCTGGAGCTTATTGTGAAGGAGGGGGTGTGCTAATCAGGGGTCATAATTGGAGGCAGTTTATCTTGAGATAGCTGCGTTACAGAAGTCTTAGCTTGTTTTATTCGATATGAATTAAATGCAGAATTACTGGGTTACACAGTCATCAAGTGTCTTGCTGAGAACTGGCCCTCTTGCTGAGCGTTTGATTGGGCTCCATGACGAGATTAATTAGTCCACCTGCTTCAGGGGTCTTCAGGATGAGTTGATTATGGTGGAAAACACTCAGGGTGGGACGCTGTGCACTTTTTTTTTTTACCCGAAAAGGTTCGTAATTTGGTTATCAAAACCCGCCTCTGTGATCATCGGTTATTAGAATCGGTCCAGCTGATACCACACCAGTCTGCCAATGCTAATACTTTATTATCCATTGAAGAACACATCTTTGAACACCCAATGTTGTTGTGTTCTGTTCTGAAGACTTTCTCTGAAAACTGTTCCAAAGGCTGATACAAGTGCTAATGTTGGAGGCTCTTTCTTAATACCATAAGCAATAAGGTGTGGGTGCAGGTTTTCATTCCATCCAAGCCACACCAGATTCCACCTTCTTCATTTTTAATGAAATGTCAGCTGTGGCCCTTGTTGGTGTACATTGGATTTAAAACGAAGACCTGCACCCAAGCCGGCTCTTTGTGGAAAAGATTGGACACCCCTGGCGTATGCCATTAATGTAAATGTAAATCTGTGCGTTTCCTCAGAAGCGGGAGTGGTTATGGCATTGTAGTTTGGATCAGAAGGTCGTAAGTTCAAATCCAAAGGCCCTCTAGATCAGGGTGATTTCTAGAAACTGTAACGGATTATAACGAGCATAGCGATTATAAACGTATGATTCGATCTACAGCTTGGAGTTGCTGTTATTTAAAAAAAATTAAATAAATAATAAAGCTCTGGTGAGATTTTTTTTTTTTTTTATGAATGCTGAATTTGATGTGTTGGACCCCTGTTATTTTTGTCTTTTTTTTCTGTACTTTATTTTGCACAGGAAAGAAAGAGAAACGAGCAAGTTTGTTGTCTTAAAACATTTGTAGGATCGTTCAACATGCCAAACTAATGTCCGACACATTGTACGTATGAATTGCATAGTCATGGTTTAAATGCTTTTGTTCACTTTTACACCACTGTAGCGGAGACCTTTTTCCAAAGCAACTTGCAGAACATTTCAGTCCCTCATTTACTTACATTATATGGCCAATAGTTTGGACACAGATGCATAAGATTGTGATTTTTATTTTTTTTATTTTTTCATCCCATTTCACATTTAGTCCCCGTTTGCTGTTCTAATAAACTCCACTTTTCTGGGAAGATGTTTCACTAGATTTCTGAGTGTTTTTATAGAGATTTGTGGTGCTTCATTCAGACACAAGAGCATTAGTAAAGTCAGGTACTGCTGTAGGTGAGGTGAGGAAGACTGGGGTGCAGTCAGTGTTTACATTTCATCCCAAAGCACATCTTCATGGAGCTGGATTTGTGCACAGGGGCATAGTCATGCTGGAACAGGTCTGCTTCTTCTAGATTAAGTAAAGGGTAAATGTAATGCTACTGCATCCAAAGACATTCTGTGCAATTGTGTATTTCAAAGTTCGCGCTTATAGTTTGGTAAAGAAGCACAAAGTCAGGTGTCCCAATACTTTTTTCCATCTATTAGGTGATCGATCTCATATACACTACAGATGTTCATGAACTTTTAACCTTTAAATAATCTTGGTGTTATAGCTATTACTATTATAGCTATATCTATAGAAAAAAAGATCTTTGTATCAGAAAGGGGAAATTGTGAAATGAAATTCAACACAATAGCTGCAGTTATCATTTGCATCCACAGTGTTGCGTTATATGACGTTTGTCACGGCTATTGAACACAAGTGCGTCTATAATATTTTTGTTGCGGGAAATTAAGTCAATTTCTCTCAGCCATATTGTTTTTATTATTATTGCTATGCAGTTATGAGAAAACAAAAAATAACCCTGCTACTCAGCTACTATGTAATCTTAAGTGTTATTGTCTTTGTTGTATCGTCTACGGAAAACTGCGGATGATGAATAAATGCACCCCTGAATTAGTCTATAGTGTTTTTCTTGCTTAACCCTATTTTTCTTTTTTTTTTCTTTGTGTGTGTAAAAGGTGGTGAGTCGTACTGGGGCAAGCCATTTAAGGATGAGTTCAAACCCAATCTCTCCCACACCGGCCGTGGCATCCTGAGCATGGCCAACTCCGGACCAAACACCAATAAATCTCAGTTGTGAGTGTTTTTTAATCCTGATACATGCAACTACCCATTTCCAGAAAAATGTGGGATTCTGTGTAAAATGTAAATAAAAACAATGCAATGATTTGCAGATCTCATAAACCCATAATGTATTCACAATAGAACATAAAAAAAAGTTTAACTGACAAAATTTACCATTTTCCGGAATAAAGGAGGTCATTTTGAATTTGATGGCTGCAACACGTCTCAAAGTTTTAACAAAGCAAACAAAAGTCTGGGAAAAGATTTTCTTATGTGTGTTATTAAAACACAATTGGAGGCCTAATTCATTTAATTGACAACAGGCCAAGATTAAATAAATAGTGTATCTGGGCAGCAGGCGCCTTTGGAAAGGCTTCGTCAATGCTGAATGGTATTTAAAGGTTTTAGAGCAACAAATGTTTCATTCCAGAAAACGTTTTTGTGGAAAGGTCTTGCATATTTGAGCAAGAAAATTCTAACTGCATTCTTCATCTATTACAATAGCATGACTTTGTAGTATAAGAGTCTGGGTGCTGAACTGGCCTGCCTAGAGTCTAGACCTTTCACCATCTAAAAACATTTGGCACATCATGAAACGAAAAACACAACAAAGAACACCCAGAACAGCTGGAATCCTGTATCAGACACATATGGGACAACATTCCTCATCCCAAGGCTGTAGCAACTGGTCTTTTTTTAGTTCCCTGATGTATACAGACAGAAGACTTGATGCTTCACAGTGGTAAACATGGCCCTTTGCCAATTTATAATTTTTTTTTAAACCTGTTGGAGCCATGAAATTCAAAATGAACTTTTTTTTTTTTTTTTTAAACTGTATATATTCTCAGTGCAAATATTTGATATTTTTTATTGTGAATATAAAATGTCTGAGTTTTGCATTCTGTTTTTATTTACACTTTACACAGCGTCCCACCTTTTTTGGAATTGGGGTTGTATTTAATGTAAGAGTGATTAAACTGAAGCCTGTCTTGTAATCTATTTTTTTTTCCTTTCTGTTTTTGCAGCTTTATAACTTTCCGGTCGTGCACGTACCTGGACCGAAAACACACCGTGTTCGGAAGGTAATGGAGCAAACAAAGAAAAAAAGCTCACCGTCAGTTTTTGTGTGTAAAATGATGTGTGTTCATGGAGCTTGTGTGTGCGTTTGAGTGTGTCAGTGAAATGTCATGTTTGCTATGCTCGCTGTGTAAAGTGTGTTCTGGGGAAAAGCATGTGTACTGTTTAGTCAGAACATTCCAGACAGTGGGAGAGGGAGACACACACACACACACACACACACACAGCTGATCATCTGTTTTAGAGATTTTGGCAAGGATTTATAATCCATTGGCTAAAGCTGAGGAATTCGGAGAGTTGTTAGCATAAGTCTAGACCCCCATCTCCTGTGCATATGCACACACACACACACACACACACACACACAAAACACACTACCTCTCTATCCACATACACCCTGATTTACTGTACTGTCAACAGACTAACCCTTGCACACGGACCACTGTGCAGCCTTAGCAAAACACACATCCTTGTGTAAAGCCAATTACTTTCTCTCACACACACACACACACACCTTGACCCTCTGCCTATGGGATTTCTTTAAGCCTAAACAATACTCGAATAGGAAATCTTCTACAGCAACTCTGCAGCCCTGTAGGAACAGCTGGCAAAGCAGAAAGACTCCCATGTGCATTTGTGCTCGTTCATAAAAATCCAATATCCCGTACACAAGATAATCATCAGTGACTGTAGCCTTTCTGGCTAAAAAATAAAGACATTTCGACACTGTAGCGAATTTCTGTGCTAAATCTGCTTGCGTCTCTGACTTACTGTCTTGTTCGTAATATTTACATGATTCATCTGGTTTCATTCACTGCTTTCGGACAGAGAAATTCTTAAACTCTCCACATTAAGACTGCGCATCTCCATAACTGTGGCCGATGCGATTCGCATCTCGATGCATAGCCTGTTTTTTTTTCCTGTTGTGTGAGAGGAAGATACAGCTCTACCTCTGCCATGTTAATCTGTATTCTATATTCTATGTGACCCTCAGGACACACTTCAGACTCCGTAGTGTTGTGATGCGTCATATTCACGTAGCAGCAGCGGTGCTGATAGAACGCGCTCGAGAAACAGTTTAGCGACAAGATATCATATATAAAAACAAAATATTGGTCAATATTTTAATAATACAAGTATAGTGAATCTACTAGTAATTATATATAAATAATTATTATAATTTTTTTTAATCAATGCATCACATCGTTTAATCAAACCTTTTATGACAGTGTGAATCTGTGATCTTACCATCCTTTTAAATTATGTATTTGGTCAAATACTGTACACTATTACGTTTATAAAAGTGACATAATGTCTAGACGAATTCACTAAGGTACCATAGGGGCTGCAGGGGTGTGTCCAAAATTTGCAGATTTTACAATACAGTGGTCCCCTGGAACTCACGGGTGTTCCGTTCTAAACGAGTTCCAGGGGACCACTGTATTGTAATTTGTTCAGTTATTAACAAATTGCTGTGTACCACCCATGTCTCGACTTATAAGGTCATTGGAACTCATCTCCATCTTAATTTGGGGAACTACCTGCATCATCATAAATCATATTGTCCTAGGCCTTTTGTATCATCATCATCACACCATCTCGTCATCATCACTGATTAGTTGATCGGTGCCTGAATACCAGGAGCTGTTGTAAATTGCTTTTTAAATACACACATTTTGTTTGTCCTTTCTAAATGCGGTACTGGGAAACCGTCCCATTTCTCTAAAGATCGTGATCCTGACTGATTAACATCTGATCTTTCTGTCAGGGTGGTGGGCGGATTCGAGACCCTCACAGCCATGGAGAATGTAGAGAGCAATCCGAAAACAGATAAACCCAAGGTAATTACACCACCCCCTGTCCTTTCCTTAATCACTCAACTGCTCACATGTGTGAAAAGCGGCGTACAGATGCGTCATTAACGAAGCCAGGCATGTCATTTCGGCTTTTAATGGACGCCTCCGAGTTCCCGCTGCTTTTCTTTCAGTACTCCGAAGTGACTCGCGCTACAGCTTTTACCATGAAAGAGGATTTCTTTCAGGAATTACCCCCCGACTCGCTCAGCTTTTACACGCTTAACCTTTCACTTTTTTTTTTCTCTGCTTTTTTTTCTTCTTCACTTCTGAACTTTGAAGCTGCCTTACACTGTTTAAAAATCACAATTCTTAAGCACTCATCAGGGATTGCTTGACCATGCTGAAATTTATATTGCTTTGCAAAAATGTCCAAGTGCTATACTAATAATTATATTGGCCATGTAATAAAGAGAAAGAAGAATTTAAATAAGGTTGATAGATTTAGGTCTAATTGTGTAACCCAGTTTATGTAGAAGTATTATCTTGATTATTTGGGACACTAATCACAAGAAAACCACACTAATCCTCTTCAAATCTCAAATTTGTTGTGTGTGTGTGTGTTGTGGTGATTTTCTTGATCTTCTCTTTTTTCTAATCACAGAGTGAGATTAAGCTGATAAGCACCAGCGTGTTTGTGGATCCTTATGAGGAAGCAGATGCACAGGTGTGTGTTTGTACATGCTGTATGACTATTTGAATGTGTACTGTTTTTCAGTGTTTAGTGATCTGGTGGAGTGTGTGTGTGTGTGTTGTAGATTGAAGCTGAGCGGGAAAAGGAGGCCCAAAAGCAGGAAGAAGAAAGAGCCCAAACCTCAGCATCCCTCAGCAAAGCTAAAACTGAGCAAGAACCCAAAATCTACCGAGCTGGAGTTGGAAAATATATCAGCAAGCCTGCCGCGTGAGTGTACACACACACACGGCGCGCACACACAGGCACACGGGCACACACACACACACACACACAAGGGCACACAGAATGACTGCCTTATTTACTAAGAGTAAGGTAAGTGAAGCTGACATCAGGACCATGTGTAAAGAGGTCTGAACACACACGCACACACACTCGTTCGCTCTCTCTCTCTCTCTCTCTCTCTCTCACACACTCACACACACACACACACACACACACACACACACACACACACACACACACACACACACACACACACAGTGATAGATATAGAGTAACAGAAAAACTCCGAGATGGAGATTCAGACAGAGAGGGACACCGAGTCTCAGTCAAAGATACTTGGACAGAAACACTAAGAGGCACTAATAGACAGAAGCAGAAAGACAGAGACAAAGACTTTGACATGGATGGAGACTGGAGGAAGTACGGAAGGAAGAAAGAAGATAAAAGGAAGAATGAAAGGAAAGAAAGAATGAAAAAAGAAAGAAAATTAATAAGCAGGAAAGACCGAACAAAGGAAGGGAGGGAAAGAAAGAAGGAAAGGGAAGATAAGGAAAGAAGGAAAATAGGAAGGAAAGGGAAGATAAAAAAAAAGAGAAGGAAGAAAGAAGGGAGGAAAAGAAGGGAAGAAGGAAGAAAAGGAAAGCTTATAAGGCTCTGGTTTGGTTTTGAGCTTCTATAACTGTAACGGCATGCTGCTTTGGATCGGACGTGGCAGCGCAAGCTTCTGATTAACTGTGTGTGTGTGTGTGTGTGTGTGTGTGTGTGTGTGTGTGTGGGCAGGCAGGCAGATGGGTGTTTAGGGGTTGTACCATCGCTCAGAGGGGTTCAGGATATGAGCGAGGCTTACTGTGGAAACAGTGGGATATCAGTACAATTACCCTGCAGCATCCCACTGATTCGTGTCCCACTCTTCTTACACACACACACACACACACACACACACACACACACAATGAATTGGAGCAAAAACAAAAAATAGTTGTGAAGTCATCCCACTGTGTGGTGTTCTTTCTCAGTTTCAAACACACACATTAGGAACCCTGCTGTTTGTGTTTCACAAGTCGCAGACATACAACACAATAATCTATGTTGGTGTGTTTATTAAGTTTTTGTTTTTTCTTTATTACTTTCTTTTCTTGATGCCTATTTGGAATCCGTGGTTATTAATGTTCCTATGCCTGCATGTGTTCAGTAAGCGCTCAGCAGCCGGCGACGAGAGCAAACCGTCCAGCAGCGAAACGGCAGTAAAGAAGCCTAAAGGCAGGACAGGATTGGGAGACTTCAGCTCCTGGTAAAGCAGCTTTCTTCTGGAGGAACTTCGCTGAAAAAATTACGCTGAACATCTCGTTTTAAATACCTTTTATTTTCTATGTACTAATGCTATGGACTCGGTCATGGTTAAGTTAAAGGTTACTGTTAAAGAACCAGGTATTTTCTTCAATCTTTCATAGTGTTTGATCACTGAAACTGTTATTATATGATCATATCACCTTTCCTGGTTTGACGTTCAATTTAGTTTTAATGTTTTTTTTGTTTTGTTTTACCTTCTACTATGTAACATATTTCCTACAATGTTTTTTCAGAATTAAGTTCATTTCAAAATACCTGTTGGGTTTTATGCAATAATAAATCAGCTTTTCTAAAGCCTGCTGTAACTCGAGTGTACTCTTTGCTCTCTGAAGTTGTACCAGTGTACAGAATTGTCGACCCTACAGGGATCTCGAGCAGCTTGTCTTCCGAGATCTTCACCTTCCTCGTCCTCTCCTTGTGGGCCACTCGGTTAACAAAATAGCATGCTGTTTTGCCATTATGAAGGTGACTTTTAGGAATAGTAAAACCCCTCTGGCTATCAGGGATGAAAGTTGTTCTTGTGTGGTGTGGGGTACTAGTTGTTTTCAATTGGTTGCATTACTGCTAGAGACTGTGGCCTTCATGTTTTATCATTTGCTGTAATAATCCAAATGAGTGTCTGTATGGGATTGAGGTGATTTTCCTGGAGCTGTTTTATACTGGCTGGTGTCGTGGTGTTTCTAAGTGAATAATTTGTATTTGGGGAAACCCATATTAAAAGCAATAAGAACTGCTGGAGGGGGCAGGATTATGATGAGAGTGTCTATAGAAGAAGGTTGGATTTGTCTAGTGTCTGATAGTGGGCAGGATTGACAGGTGGGATTGTTTGAATTTTTGTCAGAGCATATGGGGTTAATCAAGCTGTCAGGGTAGTTGGAATTGCCCAGAATGTTTGTAGGAGCGGGTGGAATTAATCAAGAGAGTCTGCAAGACTGGACCAATCCCCAACTGCTCCAAGACACTCTTGACCAATCCAAACCAAAGTGGTTAAAATAGCTGTAGGAGCAGTTTGGATGGGTTCAGACTGTATATGAGTGGTTGGGCTTGGCCAAGACTGTGTAGGAGCAGTTGGGATTGGTGAAGCCTGTATAGAAGTTGTTGGGCTTGGCCAAGACTGTGTAGGAGCAGTTGGGATTGGTCAAGACTGTATAGAAGTTGTTGGGATTGGTCAAGACTGTATAGAAGTTGTTGGGCTTGGCCAAGACTGTATAGAAGTTGTTGGGCTTGGCCAAGACTGTGTAGGAGCAGTTGGGATTGGTCAAGCCTGTATAGAAGTTTTTGGGCTTGGCCAGGACTGTGTAGGAGCAGTTGGGATTGGTCAAGCCTGTATAGAAGTTGTTGGGATTGGCCAAGACTGTGTAGGAGCAGTTGGGATTGGTCAAACCTGTATAGAAGTTGTTGGGATTGGCCAAGACTGTGTAGGAGCAGTTGGGATTGGTCAAGACTGTATAGAAGTTGTTGGGCTTGGCCAAGACTGTGTAGGAGCAGTTGGGATTGGTCAAGCCTGTATAGAAGTTGTTGGGCTTGGCCAGGACTGTGTAGGAGCAGTTGGGATTGGTCCAGACAGTCTGTAGGAGCAGTCGGGTTTGGTCCAAACAGTTTGTAGGAGTGGTTATAATTGATCAAGACAATCTGAAGAAGTGGGTAGATTGGTCAAGACATTCTGTAGAAGCAGTTTTGATTTTTCCAGATAGATTGTAGGGGTGGTGATTATTTGTCTAGAGTTTGTAAGAGAAGTTGAGGTTGGTCAGGACTTTAGGAAATGTAAACAATTTTGAAGACTGTCTGTAGGATTGGTGAAGATGGTCAGTAGGGGTGGTTGGGATTGGTCAAGACTGTCTAACAGTGAGTGGTTTAGTCCAGACTGTATGAGTATTTGGGATTAGTCGAGACATCAGTAAGAGTGGTTGGGGTTGGTCAATACTCTGTTGGAGTGGGTGAATTGGTCAAAACTGTAAAAGTGGTTATGATTGTTCAAGAGTGAAAGAGCATGTGGGATTAAACAAAAAAACTGTAGGAATAGTTGGGATTTCTCATGAGAGTCTGCAGCAGTGGTTGGGATGAGATCGGGCAGACTTCTATCAGGGGTAGTGGGAATTAATAACACTTTCCATGTCTAGTGTCATTTTCAAATGTGCTTGTAGATATTGGCCATGTATAGTCCATTGTCCTTTGTCCTGTGCAAACTCTCATCCTTCAGGACTCCTGCAGTCATCTCGCATATCATGGGTAAAGGAAATGTGTATTGTTAATTAGGAAGAGCCCGCTTCATTAATGTTTAATGTCACAGAGTAATCGCATTGGTGTAAAACTATATCCCCTGTAACATGTCACCTTGTGCAGACTGAGCAGATCGTGCTGAACTGCACTGAAATATTCACGTTCATCAGAGCAGTGAGGTTTGCCTTTTCAGTCACGTTGTTGATCAGTACAGAAAGGCCATGGTTTTGTTTTTGTCCCTCCCCAACTCAATTTGTTTAGTCAGGATGACGATCAGCAGTTGTTGTGAAATTGGATGGCTGTAGTACACCAGTGTGTACTGTATGCATTGTCATCAGTGCTGCCATGTGGGATTGTGTGGAGGTGTAAATTACACAAAGCTGAATGTTTAGATGGCAGAGAGCCTGAATGGACAAAAGATCTGTGTATTTAATGAAAGGAGAACAAAGCACTTGCCGGGTGTGGGTGTGTTGAGAGCACAGCTGGCCAAAGATCAGCTGTGTGTGTGTTCACAGTTTCTGTTTTGCTGACAGTACAGGTAACAAAGCCCTAGAACTTGTGCTGACAAAGAGAGATGTTTCCAGCCTGTCATTGTGCCTAGACCGCTGATCATTTTGTGTGTGTGTGTGTCTGTGGGAAATGTTTAGTGTACTTAAATGTGTATCAAAACACTTGTGTTTAATTCACACTGTGTCTTGGAAGTAGTGGAAAAAATGACTATAATACGGTATGGGCATTCAAATCAGAGAAGATTAAATATGAGTGAGGAAAAGAACACGCTTCACTGCCTTCTATGGAACTGAGAAGCCCCAAAGCCAGGCTTTTATTACTGAAACTGAAGTGTAGAAACCGCACCACCTCGTCCAGGCCAAAAAAAGTCACGTAAGCAATGCTGTTATCTATTATGAAAAACACCCGGGGGATCGGGGGGGCACATCTTTACTGAAGTGGTTTCGTTTCTCATAACAGCAAATCTTGGAGCATTTCTCTTGCACCACAACAGCAATATGCAAAATCGACTTATAATAACGCTTTGCTAATTTAAGAATGGTTTCTTCATATTTTTATAGTAATTTTTTTTTTTTAAAGTTACATTTCATGTTTTGCAACCCACGCTAGCTCCTGTTATCACTTCGGCCCCTGTTATGACACGTCGCTCTCCTTATAATAAGTTGTTACTATTAAATCGGATAAAATTGAACGTTTATTTATATAGCGCCTCTATAACGAGCCATTAACCAAGTGCTTTACAATAAAACGTACCAATTAAAACAAATGGAGCATTCAAAACAAAGTATCAGTCAAGAAACAAAAGAAAGAAAATAAACATTCTTTAGCAATTAAACGCTAAAGAAAAAAGTTGTTTTTTTAACAAAGATTTTAAAGGTAGACAAATTTAAGCCTGACTTTATATTAAATAAGAAATTGGTCTACAGCTTAGGAGCCACCACAGCAAATGCTGAATCACTTATTTTATTTTTATTATTATTTATTTGTTTTTATTTTAGCTTGGTCTTTAGTGCAGGTAAAAGAAGCTGATGGGAGAATCTACGTGAGCGTGATAAAGAATGGAGCTGTAGTAAGTGGACAAGGTAGCTAAATTATTTAAAACTTTTTTAGATCAATATTAGAACTTTAAAGTCAACTCTGAAACGAACTGGAAACCCCTGCCGTGATGCCAAAACAGGGGTTATACAGGTGGTCCCTGACTTACGATGGAGATGCGTTACAATGACAACATCGTAACATGGAAAATACGAGGACATGGCCTAGCAAACCCAGGACTCTTAAAGTATGGTGAACAGTATGGGGTAGTATTATAACAAGTAACAGTACATAATTTACTCAAAACAGATCAATCTACACTACTGTAATGTGTAAACTTTACAGTAAGGTCCTTTATACTTGTCACGTGTACTTTGCAAATGCGTCAGATTACAAATGGAGGCCAGAGCTGGATGCGTTCCTTTTCAGTGTCAGGCGACGCCAATAATGGAGAGACAAGTGCTAAAATTGGGCTTTGTAGAAACAAAAAAAAAACCCTGGGACAACTGAACTCTGAGGCACCTCACAAGGCGGGAGATGTGTACATCCTGGTCGAACCATCCTAACTCATGTATACCTGTATTTTCTCACATACAAAAGACGAGCAGCAGCATGTTGGACTAATTGCAACCAGGGATGAACTTCCCCTAGATGTCCGTACAGCAGAGTCCCTGACTATCTTCAAGCGACGTCTGAAGACCTACCTCTTCCTGAAACACTTAAATTAGCACTTTCCAACTTTGTAGAATTCTACGGTTATATTTATATTAAGTTTGTAATCTGGCGTACCAGTGTAGATTTATTCATTACTAGAGACCCAAAGCACTTTTGTACGTCGCTCTGGATAAGAGCGTCTGCTAAATGCCGCAAATGTAAATGTAAATGTAAACCTGGAGCATGCATGTGTAGCCTAGAGAGCTAGTGAAGTCAGGACGGCCTCGTTTTTACTTTCGTTTATGTGAAGGATGTTTAATGCCAGCCATTCATACCAGCCTGAGACACACTAATGACTGTAAATGACTGTACAGATCCATTCTTATTTGGTTTGATAGGACGATATATCCGACAATAATCTGCTGAGATGATGGTATAGAAATGTAATGTCCTGAATTGTAGGGAATAATATAAATCTATCGTTTTGTGTATTTGATTTCAGATTTGATTTATGAAAGCATGTTAAGCAGCTGCATCAAAGCTTGTTTTGGGAATTGCTCCATCTTGCATACCTTAGAGCCGATAGTGAAGACTGCTATTATGGACAATTTATCTCAAATTCAGCTCTGTGTTCTGGTCGGTGTTGCATTGATATTGTTTTGTTGAGTTGTTGCATTAAATGTCACAATTTATGTAGTCTTGTGTATAGGTCTAGTTAGTAGTGTGTTATTATGTCTTAATTTTTTTTTATCCTAGAGAAACCTTGGTTCTTAGTTCTTGGTCGTTGGTGCTTTGGGGGAGGTGGCAGCGTAGTGGTTAAGGTATTGGACGTTGGACAAGTCGTTCTGGATGAGGGCGTCTACCAAATGCCATACACCAATCAGGCATGACTTTGACTACTGATAGGTGAAGTGAATAACACTGATTATCTTTTCATCATGGCATCTTTTAGTGGGTGGGATATATTAAGCAGCAAGTGAACATTTTCAAATTGTGATGTCTAGATGACTGGGTCAGAGCATCTCCAAAACTGCAGCTCTTGTGGACTGTTTCTGGTCTGCAGTGGTCAGTATCTATTAAAAGTGGTCCAAGGAGGGAACAGTGATGAACCGGCAACAGGGTCGTAGGCGGCCGAGGCTCATCGATGCACGTGGGGAGCGAAGACTGACCATGTAGTCCGATCCAACAGATGAGCTCCTGGAGCTCAAACTGCTGAAGAAGTTGCTGTTAATGTTCACCTAAGTCAAAAAGTCAGCAAAAGAGGGACTAATTGGTGTATAAATGAGAAAAAATGGTGTTTCGTTTTACTGTGTACTGTACTGTATATAGTTGGTGTGGCTATATTGCCACTTGACTTGCATCTTCTGACCAATCCGAATCAAGAATTTGTCAATGCATTGATATAAAATGCAAAAAAAAAAAAAAACCCTTACTAGTCACTTCTTACCACTTTTAATGACATGAAATGACCTAAGAACCTTTTCCTGTTGCTCCTTTTCACCAAGCAAACTCGGTCATTTCAAGCACATGGCTTTTCACTTTACGTAACATTGCCGTCTCAGAGAGACGTGCATAATCGAATCCCCTTTGATTTCTCTCTCGCGAATGGAATGTTTTGCTGCACTTGTGATCATTCCCGTATCTCCTTCTAAACCGGGCTGTATGATGACAGGCGTGTGGGCGGCGTGAGAGCCGTTTAGCCTCTCCGTGACCTGCTCCGTGCTGAAATGAAAAGGGAGGAATGAAAAGGTACGAGTTTTTGGGTTCTAGCAGAAGCTCTTAAGGCGAGTGAATGAGTTGTGGAGGGATTTTTCAGGTTTAAAAAGTCATTGTGTGTGTGGTTTGTCTGTAGAGAGGCCACGTATTTCTGAAAGCAATCTCCATATTTATTCTGCTAGACGGATGACTCAACTGTTTGCAGTTATCTGTCTGCCTGAATGGCCGTCTGTCTCTCAACCTGCCAGCACCCGTATTCATCTGTAGGTCTCGCAGGGTCTCTTAGCTTGTAAGAACCGAGTACTTACACCAAATGCTGTTGAATTATGATCTTAAATTTAATTTTCAACAGTAATGCCACTCTTTTTCTGTAGTAACAACTTGCTCTAGCAGTTGTATAGGCTTGTATTGTAGACTTGTCTAACATTGATGGAAGGAGTCTCCAGTGCTAGTTTTTGGGAAGTGGTTGATCAGTGGTTAAGGCTCTGGGTAACTGATTGGAAGGTTGTGGGTTTAAGCCATTGTATGGCCAAGCTGCCACTCTTTGGGCCCCTGAGCAAGGCGCTTAATCCTCTGTGCTCCAGGGGCGCCGTGTCATGGCTGACCGTGACCTCCTAACCTTGTAGGGATATGTGAAGAAAGAATGTCTCAGTGCTGTAAAGTAAATGTGACATTGTCCCTAAGCAGCTTTACAGAGGTAAAGAGGTTATTATTTTTAATGCTTAAGTTTAGCGCCTATAAGATTGTTCCTTATACGTTTTCTCCTGATGAGCGAGCCAGTGGTGACTGTGGCACAGAAAAACCTCCCAGAGATATGTTAAAGAAACCTTGAGAGGAGCCAGAGTCAAAAGGCAACCCATCCTTATCTTGGTGGCACAAAATGTCCCTTCATGACAGTTCCATCATTGTTTGTGTGTCCTGTTCAGTGATGGGAGCTTAAATGCAGAACTGTTCATGGAAACGGTCCTGAGCCATAAACCATTCATTGGTGGTATTTAGTGACAAGACAGAGACCCTTGTGATTTGCAATTTCTCTGTAATGTGATGAGTTCCGGTTTTGTCTTCTACATACTGGTGTGGTTTCAACAATTTTATAAGATCATTTCAACACTGTGGGAAATGGAGGAGTTTATAGACCTGGCCATGGCTAAGAAACTGAGGCCACACTGGAATGGCAATTTTGTACATGTACAGCCAAATGGAATACTCTCCGATCAGGCATAACATTATGACCACCTGCCTAATGTTGTGTTGGCCCCCTTTTGCTGCCAAAACGGTCCTGACCCCTACGGGAGCTCATCTGATGGATCGGACCACACGAGCCAAACTATGCTTCTCACATGTATCAATGAGCCTTGTTCGCCAATGACCCTTTCGCCGGTTCACCACTTTTCCTTCCTCGGAGCGCTTGTGATAGATACTGACCACTGCAGACCGGGGACATCCAACAAGAGCTGCAGTTTTGGGGATGTTCTGACCCATTTGTCTAGCCTTCACAATTTGGTCCTCATCAAACTCACTCAAATCCTTACACTCGCCCATTTTTCCTGCTTCTAATTTTAAACAACAAAATGTTCATTTGCTGCCTAATAAACAATTGCTATGTTAAGCTCATTGTCTTCACAGAGATCATGGCACATCAATACATCGTGTTTTGTAGCATTGCTATTGGCTAGTTAGTAGACCTTTTTTGGCTGTTTTTGAACAACTCTTACAATATGGGGTATGACCACTTTTCAGGAGCCACATTTATACAGCCCAGAATCATACAATGATTCAACAGTCAGAATTCAAGATTAAATTTTCAAGTTTTTTTTATTTGTTACATAGTTATATACAGAATACAACTCAATCAGCTGCTCAGAAAATTGTGCATTAAATAAAACTAACTATAAATATAAAATAAGAGAAAGTTTGAGAGAACGTATTAGATAATGATAAAGCGGTACAATGTTCTGTATACCAGGAATTATAACTGACCAAAAGAAAAGTCGGTGAGAGAACTGGAAGGAACCAAGGAACTATAAACGCATTTTTTTTTTTTTGGCAAAGTACAATGTGTCATCAAATATATTTTTAATGATTTTTCATGCTACTCATGAATAATCAAATTTTATGTCACATACACATTCATACAGTATGACAGTGAAATGCTTTTTTTTTTTTTGACTGTCCGACTTGTAAACATGGAAAAAAATACAATATAATGATTAAAATAAAAAGAGTAAAGTAACATTAAAATACAGTATAAACGTATATTAAAAAGTAGTCTGAATATAGAGTATTAAATGTTAAGGATTATATATATATATATATATATATATATATATATATATATATATATATATATATATATATATAAAATATATATAATTTCTTTTTTTTTCTGTAACTTGGAAAATTTGCGGGTTCTCATTTGGAACCTAACTAACAGCAAATTGCGGATTATCTTAAAATTCGCTGGAATCCGCAGCGGAGTCGAATGTTCAGGAACGTTAGGAATAATGTTTTAAACTATTTAGTTGGTCAAATACTGTACATTACGTTCATAGAGTGACATAATGTCTAGACGAATTCACTAAAGTACCATAGGGGCTGCGGGCGTGCGTCCAAAACTCGCGGATTTTTGGAACTCGCTTAGAACGTAACCCCAGCGAGTTCTGGGGGACCACTGTGTATATATATGTTGATACACTTACATAAATTAAACAGAGATGGATGTGTATGACATATATAGACAGAAGTACAGATTTAAGTGACCCAGTATGATTGTCATTAAAGTGTCCATATGCTGGTATAAAAAAAGGTATAAAGTAACGCTGTGCTAGTCCAGTCCAGTCCAGAGTTAGAGTGGCTAGGTCCAGTGTTAAAGGTTAAATCACTACCCTGATTTCCTACAGCAGCATATCCAGACTATGGTTTATACTTCTTGAGGCATTTTGTTAAAAAAAACACCAGGTACACTCTTACTAGAGGAAGTGTGTTTCACTGGATCCACGCAAGATCATTGTGTTTTTTTGTTCTATGTGTAGATGACGACGAAGTCTGTGAAGCATCGCAACATCACTGCTGTTGATGACTAGCGTGTGAGTCAGAAAGAGGAACAGCTTGAACCGTCCTCATTCCTCCTCTCTGATGGCGTGTCATCCATCAGCGCTGCCTCATACAGTTCAGCTCTCTTCAAGTCTCTTTGTTCTCTCAACTGTATGTTAAGCTCTCGCGCTGTAATGTAGGACCTCTCAGGAATCTCTTTGGAATAATACAGTACTCACCTACTCCGGTTAGCAGTATTTAATCTGCTGAGATTAATCTTCTCACCCGGAAGCCACATAGGTGAGCTCCATGACACACTGCTGTCTTCCTGACGTGTATGGAGACTGAAATATCCAAAATCTGGCATCATTGTCTATCCTTACACTTCACTTCTTCAAATTTGTGATGTGTCCTTTATGTAACCTTATTTACATGGTCTCTACAGTTGCTTGATGTTCGGTTTGAGGTTTTTCATCCTAGTCCATACACATGAAGTTTTAGATTTAGATTTTTTTTATTAATTTACTAGTACATGCAGTGAAAATAATAATAATAATCAGAAAAATATCCAAAATTATTTGGCTTAAATAAAATTCATGAAACAAGGATTAAAATTATCAAATTCATAATACGTCTTCCTGTGTCAGCACATTTGAAGTGTTTTATTCTTTTTTACACGTCAACTTACCTTTTTATATGTATTTAATGAGAAAAAGTCATATTTATAGCCGTTTGCAGAAAACAAGGTTTTTTTTTTTTTTTTTTTTTTTTAATTCACACCTCACATGAATGTTCACAGGAATGACTTCTTTCTATCTGTATTTGAGGCAAAAAAGTTGTGTGTGTGTATATATATATATATATATATATATATATATATATATATATATATATATATATATATATATATATATATAAAATGCTTTACTTCAGACTGGTATAAAGTACTAACACTATTCCATTCACCATATTGCCAGCTTATGGTATAGAAGTGAAAATACGTTTGGACAAAAGGATTATTGTAAACGTGAGATTTTAATTCCTTTCCAAACTTCTGTTTAAAGCATTTTTAGGAATTGATCAACACTGCGACCAAATCGGATTCCAAAGATCTTCCATTACTGACACACAGGAACGTGAGAACTCAGGATGTACGGATGGTCTGACCACAGGGCCCTGAGTATCCACTGGGTCTCGTTCTCTCACAGATGGGGTTTGTGTAGATATAGCATGAAGGAGGACCAGCCACATCCCACACACACACACATGGGGAGGAAGGGAAGGGGAACACGAGTCAGCCAATTGATATGTTTTCATTACTGGTAAAACAGAGTTAAGGCTGTAGACAGAGTGTCTCTTTGTGTGTGTGTGTGTGTGTGTGTGTGTGTGTGTGTGTGTATGTTAGTTGATGAAGGAGAGAGAGAGAGAGAGAGGGTGTGTGGCACACACATGCTGAGCTTGAAATAAACACCAGACTAAATTTAGCATTTGCTCTGACTCGAGGCTGTAACTTAATGGGGCTGTAATGCTGCAGTAAGCCATTCATCATACTGTGCTATGATGTGGCTGTGTGGAGGACACTGTGTGTGTGTGTGTGTGTGTGTGTGTGTGTGTGTGTGTGTGTGTGTGTGTGTGTGTGTGTGTGTGTGTGTGTGTGTGTGTGTGTATATAAATATGAGAAAGAGAGAATGAATGCAGGGCAGTGTAAAAGCAACTGGACACTTAAAAAAAAAAAGAAATATCAAGAGACTGCAGAAGTGAACAGATCCACAATCTAAACAATCTCCACAATGTAAAAAGCCGTAATTGCTGCGATTTTTCCCAATTTAAATGCAAGTACTGTTTCCATAATAGCAAACATCCTGTGTTTTAAAGGAAGTTTTTTTTTCCTTTGTTCTACCCAACAGTTTCATATAGGCTTCTATTTACCAAACTAAGCTTCTGTATATGGACAAAAGAAACAGACTTTTCCACAAATATGTGGTTCTTTACCAAACCATTACCACAACTTAGAGGCACACAATTGTACATGATTTGTTTGTGTGCGGTAGCAGGAAACGTTCCCTTCATTTAAACTTAGAGACCCAAACCTATTTCGGCATGGACCTGGCCCAAACCCAAGATGTGTTTTGCATGGGTTGAAGTGGAAGATCTCCTGCTAAAGAGCTCTGACCTCAACCTCTAAAAAAACACTTTTGGGATGAATGTAAATGCTGACTGTACCCCAGGCCTCCTCACCTTACTTACATCATTGTGGCTGAATAAATCTCCACAGGCACACTCCAAGATTTAGTGGAACATCTTAACAGAAGAGTGGAGGATATTCTAATAGGAAATATATATTAAATGTGGAATGAGATTTTGGAAAGGTACATACGGATTTTACATCCGCCACCTTTTAAATACATTAGCATTGCAGCTCTAACCTTCCGATCAATTACATTAAAGAAGTGGGAACTTGGGACGTATTTTATAATTTTTTTAGATTTGTTATATATTTACTGTAGGAAGTTTGAGATTTCAAATGTTCTTTGAGCTTTATAGCCATTGATTTATTTAAACTTCAACATGACACATGTTCACAATTATCCGTGTACCACACACGTTCACCGGGTTGTTCAGCATGTTATTTACTCCACCTTCTCCCTTCCTCTCCCTCTTTTTCTTGCCCTCTTGGAGGCAGCTGAGTTTCTTATTGGTGTTGTTTGTGGGGTGAGGTAGCTGGCACATATCCAGACCGCTGGCTGTACCTCTTACTCCTGGAACTGAGAATTGAGAAGATTGGCAGATGTGTATTTGGTTGTTTTAGGGTCTTCACCTAACGAGTAGGATGCCCAACTCATCGTTACTCCGTTTAGAAAAAAGTGTGTTGGGTAGATTTTGAGCTCTAGAATTTTATTCAACATCAAATATATACATGTACATACAATACGATCCTAAGTAGAATAGCTAGCTAACTTTACTGTCTCAATCAACTTAGGAGCCTGAAAAATGTTTAGCCGATGCTTTACTGAGGTTTACTAGATTACATGCCGTTTGTCCGATATTAGCTGGCAAGTTATGAAAATTTTCGGCCTAAACACGCAAAAATGCCTATGCCCTGAATCACAGGTTCATAGGTCCAAAATGTCACATGATGCCTTTATTTACATGCAGTAATATTATATAATATAAAATTAGCCCCGATTATATTATCATTTTTAAATGAAACTTTGTCTTGGCTTCTCCCATTAGGGGTCGCCACAGCGGATCATCCGTATTCGTGATCCGCATGTTTACTTTGGCACATGTTTTACGCTGGATGCCCTTCCTAACGCAACCCTCCCTATTTATCCGGGCTTGGGACCGGCACTAAGCGTGCACTGGCTTGTGCAGCCCTAATGGCTGGGGTCGGTTCCCTGACCGGGAATCAAACCCGGGCCGCAACAGTTAAAGCGCTACATGTATAGTCTGTTTTTGTCTTGTCTGTTTTGTCATGTATAGGTTTTATTTATGTCTGTACTTTTGAGAGTCACAAACAGATGGAACCAAATTCCTTGTGTGTGTCTGATTCTGATTCTGATCCTAACCTCTAGACCACCAGGGAACCTTATATTATCATTTTTAAATAATTAGTTTAATTGGATTATTCTTTTTTATAAAATAAAGTTTGACTAGCAAAACCTAAACTTTGTGGATTCGTATGTAATATTTAAAAATCTCATTCCCTGTTTAGTCACCATTTGCTCTTATAATCACCTCCACTCCTCTGGGAAGATGTTCCACTAGATTTTGGAGTGTGTTTGTGGAGATTTGTGTGGAGATTCATTCAGCTACAATGGTGTTTGAGCAACATACAACTGAGTTAAAAAGGGATTTGGATTCATGACCTTCAGAGCTGAAATCCAATGCCTTACCCACTCAGCTACAACCTCCTGTGATTTGGTAAAATCAGGTACTGATGTAGCTGAGGTGAGGAGACCTGGGGGTGCAGTCAGCGTTCCAATTTATCCCAAAGGTGTTCAATGAGGTTAATGTCAGAGCTCTATCGCGGGAGATCTTCCACTCCAATTCATGTTAAGCATATCTTTAAGGAGCTGCCTTTGTGTACAGGGTTAGTGTCATGCTGGAACAGGTTTGGGTCTTTAGTGGTCTTTAGTTAAACCGTGGTCTTCTAGTTCAAATGAAGCAAAAATTTCAGGCTACTGCATCCAACAACATCCTATAAAATTGGGTGCCTTCAACTGCATGGCAATAGTTTGGGGAAGAACCACATTTGGCTGGAAAAGCCAGGTGTCCAAATACTTTTGCCTAGAAGTGTATGTGTGTGAACATTCCTAACAATTGCAAACTAGTTTTTCTGCCGCATCGTAAAAAATACTGGTGCTGTCACAGGTTTAGTGTTTAAACAGTACAGAGTGTGCCTTTAATGCAGCTTTAATAAGTAGCTCTGTGTGTGTGTGTGTGTGTGTGTGTGCGTGTGTGTGTGTGTGCGTGTGCGTGTGTGTGTGTAAGAGAGAGATGGAGAGAACAATATGTGAAAACCAGCTGGAGTGTTTATAAATCACCTTCTGTGTGTCGCATCCCATCCACAAGTGACCTCATCTCTCTATTCTCTGATTGGACGGAGCTCTTGCCAGTCAGGATTAGACTAAAAGACGTGAAGACACACATACACGCAGGTAGGGGGTTTGTGTGTGCGTGTGCGTGTGCGTGTGCGTATGTGTGCTGGAGAGTGGACGAGCCAGCGTGCACGTCAGCACTGTCACCGTGGTAACGCTCGATGTTGAGATCTGCTCAGTGAGAAGAGCGTGGGATGCTGAGCAGCTGTGACATCATCCAGGAAAACAGCTTCCTGTCCTGCTCAACACACACACACACACACTCGGCAGGAACTTATCATTATTTCCCTCTTCATCATCATTATAAAGGACAGACTAGGAAACAGCTAAGAGTTATGGAGGAACTTCTCAAACGTCTTTAATGACCGTTTTACGCATCACTTCATTAGTGGATTCCAAGCAGTAATTACTCATCAGTGTGTTTCAGAAGTTATGGAAGCATTTCAATCACCTGAAACAGGACTTAAACCATAACTAGTACCCATAAGAAACAATGACCTTAATCCACTTTTGTTTTACTCCTCAAGCTGCTGGATGTTGCATCAATTGCTTACAGGATGAGATTCGAACCCGAACACATCAACAATATTAACACACACTAAGCTTCTCAGGTCCACTGCCTTTTTTTTAGGGCTTTATCCTTCATTTGGGATTTACATTAACATTTACGTTCATGGCATTTGATCTTATCTAACTGAGCGGTTGGGGTTAAAGGGCACAGCAGGGAAGCTTGGTGCCCTGTCGCTACTCGATCCGGACCGGAAAACACGATTTTTACTGTGCATGTGTGAAAATCTCAGAACAATTTACGGCAGTTTCAGGCATTTACAATACTGTACTGTTTGATACTACTTGATCTTACTAGTGATTCTCTTGATATGAATACACTTTTTGGTAAAATAAAGATAAATTAAATAGAATGAAATATATAGAACAATCTAATTAAATAGTTTACATTTGTTAGACCCCATTTGAGCAATACAGATGTGTACACAAGTGTGTGTGTGTGTGTGTGTGTGTGTGTGTGTGTGTGTGTGTGTGTGTGTGTGTGTGTTTTACATTTAACGTTTCATTTTCTAAAGATATGTTCTACTTAATTCAGCTCTTTTTACCAAATGTCATTAAAAGAACACAAGATAGTTATGTATTTATTCCAGTGGTGGACAGTAAGGAAGTAAATGTAATTCGTTACTGTACTTAAGTAGCTTTTTCACGTATCTGTACTTTACTGAAGTGTTTCCATTTGGGGAGACTTTTACTGAACTTCACAACATTTTAAAGTCAAATCTCGTACTTTTTACTCAACTACATTTTCTGAAATCAGTCGTTCCTTTTTATTTATGAGAAAAAATCTTAACTGGGGAAACACGCAGCAAACCACAAATCAGGGTCGAGCGATCGCTCCGTTTTGAACTTGTTTTGATTGCCGCTTGGTGTATCTACTGATCACCAACATACAGTTCAACATCAATTCAACAGCAAGCAGAACATTTAGAGAGGTGATCGTTTTAGATAGATAGAGAGCGAGATGCGTGATTATTTCTGAAAGCTTAGTTTTCACAGTTCGACGGGAAAACGGCATTTTTAAATGTATCCACTTTGGAGAGCGTTTTTAACGCTGAAATCAGAGTCTAAACGTATACAGAGACCATAAGATGCCAAGAGATGCATTTTTCAAACGAAGACGTGTTGAAAATTGTTGAAGGTGTACATTAAACACAAAATAATCCATATTGCTATCGCGATGACAGCAGTGTGCGTTAATTTTGTGTACGAACAGCTTCCTGATGTGTTACGGTTTCTATAGTACAGATGTGTCTATAGTACAGATGTGTTACGGTTTCTACAGCTCCTGCATAGGTCCAACAATGCCTTATGAAGTTTACTATAGACACATCTTAAGTTTTAGTAAAAGAAGGACGTTACTGAGAGGACGACTGTTTATAGCAAATATATTTTTATTTGTAATGCACTTTTAAAAATGGACAGTTTCTCAAAGCAGCTTTAAACAGATAATGCGGTAATAAAAAAATGAATAAGATTGTTCTTTATATTTGTAAGTTTGTCCCTAACGAGTAAGCCGGCGATGACTGTGTGCAAAGAAAAACTCCTTAAGATGGCATAAGAAAAAACCTTGAGAAGAACTAGATTCAAGAGCGAACCCGTACTCATCTGGGTGGAAATAACGCAAGCGATAATGACTTTTCCTGTGGAGTTCCATGGTATGGAACTGGTAGCTCAGTGGTAGTAATTTATCTTTCATTCTGTATTTACATTTACCTTCATTACATTCGACAGATGCTCTTATCCAGAACAACTCCCAAATGAGCGGTTGGGGGTTAAGGGGCACAGCAGGGGGGTCGGAGGTGCCGTTTTATTCAAACATAAGTTGGTGTAAAAGAGTCATTTCCTGCATGTGGTCTCAAAACCGTGTACCTGAGCTACATGTGCATACACTGCACTCAATGAGATCAGCTATTTTTTTTCCTTATTTATCTTGTACTTGACATCTTAGACACACAAATACATGCTTACAAGATCAAATCTTGTTAGTTGGAAAGGCTCGAAGACGAGACTTAGAGTGTTATTATACACAATTACTTTTCTGTGTGTAACAGGTCTGAATGTAAAAAATCGTTTTTTTTTTCACAGAAATAGTGTGAAAAAAGACTTGGTCTCAACTTGACTTTTCCTGCTTGAAAGGTATAATTGGTGTATAGTCACACTGTTATGTTATATTAATTGCATTTCGAGGCCAAAACCTGGCTAGCGCTTTGTCTGAAATGAAAAAAAAACTGGACCGAATACAAAAATAGAAAAGATTATGATGGAAGCATAAGTGCCTTAAAATTTGTAATTAAATCAGAATAGGATTTTGTGTGTATGTGTATGTGTGTATATATATATATATATATATATATATATATATTGTGTGTGTGTGTGTGTGTGTGTGCACGTGCATGTATGACTCAGTTGTGGGTTTTAGTTGCAGTGATGTCATCAACAAGCTTGAATAGCTGCAGCATTATAGACTAATGGACCTGCCAGACGCACTGCAGCGAGACGAGGCCATGAACACATACATATGCACAGCACAGACACGTACACACACATGCACACACACATACACACACATACAGAGACACTTTCCCTATTTCTATTACTTGCTCACTCTGGCATTCCTCTGATTCAATAGAAAAGTGCACTGTGATGTTTATGTGCGGAAACTTGAAGAGGTGAAAAACGAATGATTGTATTATGGAGAGTCACGTCTACGATTTTTCAGCAATTATTTTTCAATCAAACTTTTCTTTCCTGTTAATAACATTAATTATCAGTGACGAAGCGTAAAAATGATTATGCCATGAATAATGTTAAAGATGCCATTTGTTCTCCGATCATTTGCCATGCGGAGTGAATCATGTTCGTAAAAATCCCAGGTAGTTTTACGACATTTGATTCGATACTTTCAAGTACTGAATTCTCCATCCTCCCGTTCACACCGTTAAAAAAAGAAGTCAACTCGGAGGGAATCTTTAGGATGCAACCAAACACATACACGCTACTTGCTCAGGTAGAAGACCTGAATGCTGATGCAGGATGTGGCAAAAAACTGGGTTCAAAATCACTGATAGCCCTTTTAAATTATTTTGCAAGATGCACTATATGGAAAAAATTTTGTGGACACCTAAGCCTAAGATCCCTATGTGTCTTTTGTCTTGTGGAGATGTGTGCTCATATAGATACAGTATTAGTAAAGTCAGGTATTGATAAAGGTGCGGTGAGGAGGCCTGGGGATGCAGTCAGCATTCCAATTCCTACCAAAAGTGTTCAGTAGAGTTGAGGTCTGAGCTCTGTAGCAGGCCAGTCATGGAGCTGACTTTTTGAACATTGTCTGCTCGAACAGGTTTGGTTCTCCTAGTTCAAGTACAGAAACTATACTATTGTGCGCTAATATCTTTACCGTAGCAGTCAGGGAAAGAGCTACATATGGCTGGAAAAATCCCCAGGAATCCCAAAACTTGGTCATATGGTATATTAGTCACTGCTAATTGTAGACTTGTTTCATGGATAATTATTTAATTTAAAACCTGACGTATTTGGAAATGACTTTCTAATTGTAACAAATGCAATATACTGTAATATCTGATTGCACTACAGCGCTTTTTAGAAAGTGTGTGATGATTTTGTATATGAACAGCATTAGGATGTGTTATGGTTTCTATGATAAAAGCTCCTGCAGTGGGACTTGTACATGTCCTTACTTCTCATAATCTGAAGATGTATTTGGTGTCGGCTGTTTGTAATAGGCACAGTGATATATAACGTTTCTTTTAAGACTTTCTGGTTTCTCTGTAATAACACACTTTTTTTGACTTATTGAAGGGCATCTTATTGAGGGGACGTGTTTATAGCGGCTATAATATAAGCTATATAAAGAACTAACTGACGTTTTATAGAATTGAATATAACAAACTGGTAGTAACTGTTGGCAAATCTTTGGGGTAGAACCCACTGTAGATGCACCGGTGTATTTTTAGCAGGGTTCATTGTGTTATCTTGTAATTAACATACTTTTTTATCTTAGCGTGTGTACAGAAAAACCACTACAAAATCGAAACTGTGGAAGTATGATTAAAATCAGCATCGACTGTTAATGGATTTTGAAGAGATTCAGTTCATTTAAATAAATTCATGTGACAGGAAGTGAAAGTAAAAATGAAAAAAGTATATCAAGGAAATAGTTGTGCAGGTTTGTGTCCTCTTGATCTTGACATGCTTTTAAATTCCCATCAGGAAAGTGGATTAAGAGAAATGTGTTTGTTTTCCCAGTGCCACAGACAGAGTGAGAGAATGAGGGATGTGGTTGTGCTGGAAGTATAGTGACATTAACTTCCAGTAATATATAAATCAATCTCAGTCACTGTTCACCCTGGTACAAGTGGCTTCACCTTCCTGTTTCTGAAAACCATTGTGTGTGTGTGTGTGTGTGTGTGTGTGTGTGTGTGTGTGTGTGTGTGTGTGCTAGTAAGTCTGCTCTGCAGCTGATGTTTTTGTGGTTAAAATGGTGTGAAAAATGCCACGTGTGTGTTTTGAGAGTGTTTGTGTGCACATCATGTTCAGATGCTTCACATTTCCTCTAGACAAGTGAGAGAGATAGCGAGAGGGAGGGAGAGAGAGAGAGAAAAAGAGAGAGAGTCTGTCTCTCCTGCCCTTAATGTACAGTGTTTTTTTTTCCATCCTCTTTCAGTGTGTCATCTTCCTTTTAACTCTCAACTGAGGCAAAACTAGGCCAGTTACAGACTGTAAACGAAGACACTTCTAGTTCATCGTAAACGCTCTGAGATTCGCCTCTGAATGTCTCTTTGATTTCATTGATATTGTGTTTATCATTGAAGAGCTAGAACTCGGTTCAGTGCAAATCAACAGCACTGGCATATCAAGTCAAGAAAAAAGGTAGAAACTATGACACATGTCTCATAACATTGAATTTTTCTTTTTTTTTTTTTTTTTTTTTTTGCCTATTTGTCAAACTTAAATAATTCAGATAATCAGGCGAATTTTAATATTACACAAAGACAACCTGAGCAAATATGAAATGCAATTTTTAAATGATGATTTTTTTTATTAATCAGGGAAAAAAATGCTGTCCAAACCTGCCTGGCCCTATGTGAAAAAGGTATTGTCCTTCCTTCCTTGCTGAAAGGAGGAATCATGAATGAACTGTGATTAACCACATTTTTTGGAAAGCTGAGTTCATTTGCACTCGCCACACCACGGCCTGTTTAATACCAGTCTTGTTGAATTAAGAAATCACTTAAATATATCCTGTGTGACGAAGAGAAGTACGCCAGAAGATCTCAAAAACTAACACCTCATGCCGCGATCGAAAGAAACAAACAAAAAAAGGGATTCACGTGTATCAGCCTGGAAAGAGTTACAAAGCATTTTCTAAGGCTTTGGGACAAATACTTTTTCCCAGCACTGTAAACACTTGGGAGTTGTGATTTTATATGAAAACAATAAATAACACCACAGTGATGTGATGCAACTTCTCACAAAATTCGATCCCTGATCATTTTTCCGATAGTAACCCACCTTGAAATTCTCATAAATGATATAAAAAAATATATCCATTTACAGTTATGTTGTGGATGATGATATTACATTACATAATCAACAATCATTTCCTCATTATTTTCTCTTTTTTTTCTTATGTGAAGTTCATAGATTTATCATTTATAACATTGTCAGTAGGTTTATTATTTATTGTTATTTACAAACTTACTTATAAAGATCATATTCTTATATATGTATATTTTTATATATATATATATATATATATATATATATATATATATATATATATATATATATATATATATATATATATACTGTTAATCACCGCATTATTTGTGTAAAGCTGCTTTGAGACAATGTTCATTGTTAAAAGCGCTATACAAATAAAAATAAATTAAATTCAAATTAAAAGTTTATGTTTTTGTGTAGATCTGAAGGGATCATGAATATAGAGTGTTGAACTGGGAAATTTGGATGCTGTCGTCCCCCCACTCTGACACGTTCTCTCAGGTTTGTTGTTGGTAATGCGCCTATGTTATTTTCTGGCTCTTCCCTTTTAGTTATGGTGCTAAAGCTCATCTTGCCAGAGTCCCTACTTACACACTGATCACACTGTACCATGTCTTTAACTATTATGTAACAATAAGGATACTTAATATTCGTTATTTCTCTCTCACTGTAACCCCTCTACTCTTTTTGTCTCTTTCTTTCCCTTTGTCCCTACCTCTAATTAAGAGTTCTCTTCAATTGGAGCCCACTCTGTGCAGCTGAGGATGGTTCCACATGAACAGCCTAAAGATCCATGAAGTTACAAAGCAACTCAAGAGCATTGAGACTGGGTTTGGACTGTAATTTAGTCTGATAATATCAGCAGTGACTCAGGACTGCAGTTTGCATGAACAGCTCTGCATTTAAATGCCAATCACTGAACAGCACACTTTATAAATAAGGGGAACTGTAAAAAAAAAAAAAATATGGACATTTAGTGCCACCCAGATGAGGATGGGTTCCTTTTTAAATCTGGTTTCTCTCAACGTTTCTCCCTCATGTCATCTCAGGGAGTTTTTTCCTTACCATGGTCTGACTCTGACTCGCTCATTAGGGATAAACTTACAGCTACTAAACTTATAGTTTCTCTTATACAACTTTAAATCTTTATTTCTGTATAAAAACGAGTTGAATTCAACTGAAGTAAAAAAAAAAAATACACGTTATCGAGAAATCCCAAAGCGCAAAATTCTCGCTCTTGAAATCAGTTTTCTTTACCTTTCACTTATAGAAAGGGCTGATGATCAATTCCACTTCTATTTTTGAAATCGTGCAGCACTACAAGTCAACGTAGAACTCGCTGCGAATGAGCTCTTACTAATGAAAAGATCACACAGAGTGCATTGATATAAACCTGGCCTTACTAAACACCTTCTAACCAATCAGAATCGAGAATTTAACAAAGCTGTGGTAGAAACCATATTCCTATTTATACTAATAAATAATAATTAATCTAATCCGTGTGCATAATCAGACTTGATAATGACAATTATGATGAGCAGTGAACGATACAAATTGTTCCTGTTACTTTGAAAGTCAAATTTTTTTTTTATTATTTCTTTTATATACACCGATGGTGTAATTATGTCTGATTTTGCATTTGTGTTCTCCTCTTCAATTAAACACGTGCAACACACACATTTATTCGTGCATACAGGGTATTAATTAAGATCTTAATTGTGGAGACATGGATCTTGGGCCTCTGAGGACTCTTCACACACACACACTCACATCTCACACACACAGACTTATATAACAGTGACTGATGAGGGCTCTGGAGAGAGCCGGAGATAAGTGGAGGGAGAAAATAGCTTTTAAACAGAGGAAATAAACATAATTTCTCATAATAACGAACACGGCCATGTGGTAGAGACGCTGAACAGGTCAGTGCCAGAGGGGCTTAAAGGCAAGATTCTGTTAAACTCTTAGACATGCAACTTTACAAATTGCACGTGAAGTTAACTGGCTTTACACCTGGTCATTTATGAAATGATCTAATCAGCTAGTCATGTGTCAGTGGTGCAATGTATAAAATCATACAGATCTATGCCCAGAGCTTCAGCTTTAAAATCTGAATAAGTGAAAAAAAAGTATCTCTCTAACTTTGACTGTAGCATAGGTTAAGTATTTCATAATCTGCTTTTACTTCTTCTTCTTCTTCTTCTTCTTCTTCTTAATTTCATACCCAACAGTCGAGTTTAAGCATGATGGTGTGAAAAACAAAAAAACATCTTTTCCGTGAGCAGTAATCCTGGTTGGGGTAACACTTAGTTGCTGACATTGGGGTCAAAAGAGAATAACTAGCAGACTACTTTGAGCTAACAGCCAGGCTACAGTAAAACCAATAATCTCACTTTACAACCATGTTGAGCGGAAAAGCATCTTGAAATGCGCAAGTCTTGAAGGGACAAAGAGAATCCACACGTGGCACCCAAGAGCAGGAATCTGAGCCCACATTGCGTAAAGAATTACCCAAATGGGACTGTAGGATATATGGTAAACCCTTTGTAGCATATATTAATGCATTAAAATCAATCTTCAAAAAGATTCTAGCGGAAAAAATACAATTTCAAATCTGTAAAACAGCCTTTACTAGGCTCAATAACTCAATAGATGTGTGTTTTATTTTTAGACTTTATTTTAAACATACAGTGTTTAAATGCATTATTGCATGGAGAGACTCTGTCTGGCCTTTAGCAGTCATTAAAATCGTTTACACTTTATATCATTTCCTCCCAAAACTCTCTGACACCAAACAGCACCACAGAAGCAGCTGTTAGATTTAAAGTAAGATGTTTATACGTAACTGACTGACTCATCAAAGGCGACGTTCAGTGACAAAGGACCAGAAGCCATTCTGGAAAATCTATCTGATAAACACAATCTCAGGGACGAACAAAACCTGTCTTTTTAATTCATGCTTCCTAAAAATAACTCTGATAATGACCAGGAATCCATTCTGCAATATTCACTAATGAGTGTGTGTTCTCAATGCGCTGATGTGTGTACACTATTGGTTGTTTTTATGTTTTTTTTGTATGAGCTTCAGCGCTTCAGGTTCACTCAGCCTTCTAAAGCACACACTCCTTTGTTTTAATGTCACTTTGAGGACCTTAATGGGCCTAAAGCTAATCATGATTATCAAATGAAAACACTTTTCCTTACAGAGACTGTCCAAACATCAGGGTCAAAAATGCCTGATATTCCTATTATTTAGTCCCCAGTAAGATATAAAAATATGGCCACACAATCATTGACAAACACACACAGCTATCAGCTTTGGTACTTGGTGTCCTCTTTAACTTTGTATTACTTGGCTCGGTGTCCAAAAAACACTGCAGATGTTATTGTGGTGTTATTTTTTTGTTTGGTTATACAATGCCACCATGGTGTGAACAAGTGTGAAATTCTACATCAATCTTCAGTCACAATCCCTCCTAGGCCCTTAAGTGAATATTCTCAGAAGAAAAACTGAGATCTAGAGTCCCAAGTGAAATGCTGTAATCTTTCTTAAAAGAAAATATGCACAATGAAGACAGTGTGTAAAATTAGCAGCTTCAGGGTTTTTTCCACTGGAGCGAAAAGGGTAATGGAGCTGACATGGGATGGATGCTTATAGTATACATTTGTATAATAAGACATCATCAGTTGTGTGTAAACAGTTTTATATGAGTTTTGTAGTACAAAATATGAAATCTAAATAAATTCCAACATACAGTTTTATTTATTTTAGGTTGTGGTGTTAGAAATCACATTTACAGGTCTGAGGTTTTGAACACAGTGACACAATTTGATGTGAATCGTTATAAAATGTCAGTTTTTAATATAATGGAGTATAATGAGGACAGGGTTCGACTGATTCATGTAGCGGTCTAATCAAATAAATTCCCTTGTACTGGCAAAATTATATTTCCATTCAGACTAACACTAAACAGAATAAAAAATTTTGTTTTTTTTTTCTACCTAGATGCTTATTGCCATATCTCTTCTCATGAGACCAACCAATTAGCCATTCTTTGGCTTAATCTAATGCCGTTTACATCATCGCTTGTGCCTCCAGCCAGATTTCTAGCTTTCACTAGAGAGTCTGGTGTTTAAACATTACCCATGAAGCACCTCTGTTCACTGGAACACACCATATGACTGGCACTCAACCTCCAATCTTTTCCTGTAGCTTGTTTACATACTCCTGATGGAATGTATTTCCTTGCTGCTTATTTATTTGGACTTACTTCAAAGACGGGATGTTATGAACTTTTCTGTGCCAGTGATCATATTGTACACCACTGGAAATGCAAGAAAATGCAAATGGACAGTCGGGTTACATGTTTAAAATTCTAAAAGTTGTATCCTGCTACAGAAATAAAATGTACTAGATACTGGATTTTATATGCTGTGGATGGAGTGTCTGGTGTAAAGCTAATAAAAACAACTCTCTATTTCTAGTATACTGCTGTTTAACAAACAAATAAAAAGAGCCAAATACTAAAACAGCAAAATATGAAGCTGTTAATGATCTTAAAAAATAAAAATTGGTCAGGAAATGAGCAAGAATGAAACAAATGCACTCCTATTTGCTAATTTACTTTTGAACTGTTTGGGGGAAAAGATCAAAACAGGAAAGTCGTCTTGTACTCAGTGGTTGAATCATGCTAAAGATTCAAATGTTTGATGTAAAATTCAACACATCAACAATCTAATCCGAGTGTACAGAATTCTCCAAAAAGATCACGGTTTGGTTTCCTTCAGCGCCTCATGCAGTTCATCAAGGGCCTTATAACAAGCTCAGAAAAGGGACTAGGATCGATCTAGGAAAATACAGAGAGACCTACAGGATTTGTTTAGTTTATGTTCATTTCCTTTCCAATGATTTGTTGTTTAAAAAAATCCTCTCTTATTTTTCTTGCCCAGGAGTGCACACTTATAATCATGTAAATATAAATGTAATATAAATAGAAATTCTGTACACTGTTTTAATCGTCTGAGAAGCTAACTTTTGAACATCATGACTACAATAATTTAGACAAAATACAAAATACACTGAATGGACAATAGTATTGACGTATATATATATATATATATATATATATATATATATATATATATATATATATATATATATATATATATATATATATATATATATATATATATATATATATATATATATATATATATATATATATATATATATATATATATATATATATATATATATATATATATATATATATATATATATATATATATATATATATATATATATAAATAGGACATCTGTAGATGTGGTAGCATAAAGTTTTTCCTTTACTTGAACTAGGAAACTCAAACCTGTTTTAGTATGACGATGCCCATATACTTTGCTTGGCGTGGAAGCTCTCCTGCTATAGAGCTCTGATCTCAACTCTATTGAACACCTTTAAGATGAATGTGAACGCCGACTCCACCCCAGGCCTCCTCACCTCACCTACATCAGTACCTGACTTTGCTAACACCTTTGTGGCTGAACAGATTTCACACAAATCTCCATAATCTAGTGGAACATCTTGCCAGAAGAGTGGAGCTTATTGTAACAGCAAAAAGGGACTAAATGTGGAATGGGACATTACAAAAGCACATACCAATCTTATAGATAGGTGTCCACAAACTTTTGTCTATACATTGTACATAATTTAGAGCTAAATAGAATATTTCAGTTTCAGCTGTCCAAATCTGGATATATCTTTTATATATGTCTTTTATATTGATATCTGAATATATGGGTTATTGGTTAATGGGTTAAACACAGGATTGTTTTAGTTTAAATAAAATGGCTGCTATTTTGTTGATGTCTTGGCTTCACTAAGTGATAAAACAAGAAAATATTTCAGCTAGGAGCTATTTTTTACAAGATGAGCCTCAAAGTGTGGAGTTTGTTTAAAGATTATGTATCAGTGCACAATGTGAGAAGTGAATATGTGGGTAAGAAGTTTCGGAGTCTCTATTTAAAGGCCATGCTTTCAAATAATAGGCCAGGAGACATTTCAGTGAGAGCGAGTGAGAGAACAGTGTTTTGCATCAACAAAATAAGTGCTATGATGCAGGTGAATAATTGCAGGAAGTCTGACAGACTCAGTGGCATTAAAACACACACACACCGCGTCTTCATTCATGGATGATCCACGCAAACCCATTTAGCTAATTATAGATGATTGCTGAACTAATCATACGACTTCGTTAAAATGGACAAACTTCCTCCTCTACCCATTTTTATACTTTTGAGAACTTTGTCTCATTGCCTTGTGTTTGAATTTCCTATGCAACAATTTTCCACGTGCAACTCATCTGTTGTTTTATGTTTTGAATGTTTTGAATGTTTTATGTTCATTTCTTTATTTGTCACTTTTCTAACATTTGGTTGTTTTTTCTCCACAGCTGGTGCATGTAGTACATTTTTTTCAGTTGATTTTAACACCTGATTCTTCTTTTTTCACATGTTCATGATTTTTCATTGTTACAATTACATGTTTTTCACATGATCACACAGAGTACACTTGTTAAATTAAATAGATGAACATTTTAAGAAGAGTTTTTTTCAGTGGAAGACTTGAAACCATCCTCTTTTTCGATCTGAATACAACGAGAGAAAGGGTAAGACCTAAACACTAAGATTTGTAACTAAAAATAAAATAAATTTCAAAAACCTTTCCTGTCAAGCTTTTGAATAATACTAACATGTATAGTATCATGAAATTTGGACATTTTATTTTAATTTTTAATAAAATGTTTGCATAGGATTTGTCGATATTTAGACTGATGCAAATTTTGCAGCTTCTTCTTCTTTTTAAATACACAAACCCTAACAACTTTCCAACACAGTAACAAAATAATTCCAGTTCTGTACGCATGTGTGATCAGACCAACACACTCGCCAAGTCTTATTTCTGGAAAAGTCATCCCAGTAGGTACAAATTTAGGTCTTTATACCCCTTAAATACCCCTAATTAGAGTAATAAACTAAAATGTTTTAAAAACTTTTATTGATGCTCCACAACTGCCCTAAAACTTCCATTATGAGGGAATTTCAAGTAAACAGGTTTTCCGTAATTTTTCCAGTAGCTTGTTAATTTAATGTGGTGGATTCTTTTTCAGCTGCAGATGTAGGAGACAGAATTGGTGTATAATAGAGGGTGGAATACTCCTCAAATAGAAAAAAAAAATAGCTTATTTTGTGAAAAACAGCATCTGTCTAAAGAATGCTGGTGTTTTGGTGTTTTTGTTCAGGGATCAGTTTGGGTTTTTGGCGAGTTTCCATGGAAACACCATTACAGCCAGCGTGACTAAGCATCCTCAACACCCAAAAACAAGCAACTGAAGATGGACTGATGCAGACGCAGTCACCAGACTGGAACTGATCAAATCATGCCCTCTGATCGCACAGATGCATTTACTCTCAGGTACGTTTTTCTATCTTTGTATTTTGTTTCAGAAAAGAAAACCTTCCTTTAGGAGGTTACTTATGGGTGTGTTCTGAAAGCCCCAAATATAAATCATTCAATGTTTAAAAGTGGAAACGGAATCTCTGGGACACCGGTAAACACACACCCTTCCTTTACATGTGTATGATTGAAGGCCTGGCCTGTCCATTGGTTTCAATATTCTAACCACCACCATGCCAGGCGCCAGGAACATTACGGTTGCCATGATACCACACATTAGAACAATGAGAGAGAGAGAGTGAGAGAGAGAGAGAGAGAGAGAGAGAGAGAGAGAGAGAATGAGAATGAGAATGAAAATCAGGTGTTATCTGGTGAAAAAAAACACCTTATCTAGCCATCATCTCTGCTATTTGTGACTGATCTGGACTAAAGCAATTACAGTGAGGTCAAACAGTAGCTAATATAGAGTGATAGTGAGTTAAAGTAGAGATTTACACTCTGTAAAATGTGACTCCAGTTAAAGTAAAATTGTCTCTTTATACTTTCACTTGAGTAAAAGTACAAAAGTATTTAAGTATCCAAAGTACTATGATTTATTATGGCTATAATGTTTCTATTATCATTTTTGTCACAAGACTTTTTGCTTAATCAACTCAGTTCATGTAAAAAGACTCAAATGTGACTCTCAGCACAACAGTTTATTAATAGAATGATATTAATGAGTCAAACACTGATGGATTTCTATAAAAATTATCATGAGCCATAAAAACTTCTATTCAACCACTGGAAAAAAATCATGTAAACAAAGCCACGTGTTTTTTGCAAGTTCGAGTCTGGGGTTTCTTCCATGATTTATTCCTTCTAAATGTTCTGCTTGCTGTTGAGCTGATGCTGAACTGTATGTTGGTGATAAGTAGATACCGCCAATCAAAACATGATGATTGAAAACCCGTTGATTGAAAACACGTGCTTGACCCTAAATGGTGGTTTGCTGCTTGATTAGCCAGTTACGTTTTCATCCACTCATAAATAAAAAGGAATGACTGATTTCACAAAATTGAGTTGAGTAAAAAGAAAAACATCTTTGAAATGTAGTGAAGTAAAATTTTCCTCAAATTTAAATACTTTAGTAAAGTACAGATGCATTAAAAACCTACTTAAGTACAGTAACGAAATTACATTTACTTTGATAATGTCCATTATTGCAAGTCCAACTCAATCAAATCCTAACACTAGCATCATCATAAGTGTGTGATGGTCCATCAACCAGTTTGTAGTGTTAGCATGTTATATTTAATAATTTTTCGACTAGCATAAATGGATACTTTGCATTTTAAATGAGAGGAGCAGTATGTTATACAATGATTAATTAATTTATTAAGTCATAATTCATAAGTCAGGTTTTGTATCATATTCTTGAGAAATCCATTGTAGAAGTACTGGAGAGATACAAAAAAACACAACTATATGCAGCATGGCTAGTTTGCAGTCTGTGATGATAGTATTAGCATGAATGTTTAAGCGTTGGATGCTGTTCTGTTTGCGTGTAGAGATAAGGAAGGGTGAGAGATGGACAGAGTAAAAGGTTGAAGCGCCAATGCATAATTTTCTTTAGTAAGAGATCTTACTGGAACCATTATGAAATACTAATGTGAGTAATGAACAAGAACTGTTAACCTGAGAGAAAAAAGTCTCAAAATTTTGGCCACTATTGCTAAATATGTGAATTGGTCATGGAAGCTCAGGATTTATGGTGGAATCAACAAGGTTCTTGTGGAACCAAACAGTTATTACACACCACCAATGAGTAAAGACCAGCTCGAACCCTGAAACATCACTGAAAAGAACTCTGTGTGAGCAAGAGAGCTCGACAGAGACGCTACAACTCAGTGTGTGTATGCAGCTGGTGTGAGACGTGTATTTTGGTATCCCAGTTTATGTCCAAAGAAAACTCTGGAACTGGATGGCCATTCATACCATTTGGCCTTCAAGGTTTTGTTTGAACTTTATACAAACACACGCACACATACACACACACCTAGTTGTGCACTTTGACCCCATTAAAAGGCTTTAAATGGCTAGCCATAAAGCACGCTTAGCAACTTTCTCTCCCATTAAAACACCACCTTCTGCCTTCTGTGCTAAAGAAACAACAGATGCTTTGTTTCAAATTCTCAGAGTTACAATAAGTTGTACTCAGAAGCAGAAGTGGCACAGGGTGAGAACATGTGGAACAGTTTGTCAGCGCTCACTTTTTCCCCAACATGGAATTTATTTCACTCATGACGTAGAAGGTAACATAAAGAACAAAGACTAGGGTTTGATAGGGTTAGGGTTGTATGAGTGTTAGGGTTGTATGAGTGTTAAGGTTTGATAGGGTTAAGGTTGTATGAGTGTTTGGGTTTGATAGGGTTAGGGTTGTATGAGTGTTTGGGTTTGATAGGGTTAGGGTTGTGGGAGTGTTTGGGTTTGATAGGGTTAGGGTTGTATGAGTGTTTGGGTTTGATAGGGTTAAGGTTGTATGAGTGTTGGGGTTTGATAGGGTTAGGGTTGTATGAGTGTTTGGGTTTGATAGGGTTAGGGTTGTATGAGTGTTAGGGTTTGATAGGGTTAGGGTTGGATGAGTGTTTGGGTTGTATGAGTGTTAAGGTTTGATAGGGTTGGGGTTGTATGAGTGTTGGGGTTTGATAGGGTTAGGGTTGTATGAGTGTTTGGGTTTGATAGGGTTAGGGTTGTATGAGTGTTAGGGTTGTATGAGTGTTAAGGTTTGATAGGGTTAGGGTTGTATGAGTGTTTGGGTTTGATAGGGTTAGGGTTGTATGAGTGTTAGGGTTGTATGAGTGTTAAGGTTTGATAGGGTTAGGGTTGTATGAGTGTTTGGGTTTGATAGGGTTAGGGTTGTATGAGTGTTAGGGTTTGATAGGGTTAGGGTTGTATGAGTGTTTGGGTTTGATAGGGTTAAGGTTGTATGAGTGTTGGAGTTTGATAGCGGTTAGGGTTGTATGAGTGGGTTTGATAGGGTTATGGTTGTGGAGTGTTAGGGTTTGATAGGGTTAGGGTTGTATGAGTGGGTTTGATAGGGTTATGGTTGTGCGAGTGTTTGGGTTTGATAGGGTTATGGTTGTGGGAGTGTTAAGGTTTGATAAGGTTATGGTTGTGGGAGTGTTTGGGTTTGATAGAGTTAGGGTTGTGGAAGTGTTAGGGTTTGATAAGGTTTTGGTTGTGGAAGTGTTTTGGTTTGATAGAGTTATGGTTGTATGAGTGTTTGGGTTTGATAGGGTTAGGGTTGTGGGAGTGTTAGGGTATAACAAGGTTATGGTTGTGGAGTGTTAGGGTTTGATAAGGTTAAGGTTGTATAAGTGTTAGGGTTTGATAAGGTTATGGTTGTGGGAGTGTTAGGTTTGATAGGGTTAGGGTTGTGGGAGTGTTAGGGTTTGATAATGTTATGGTTGAGGAGTGTTTGGGTTTGATAGGGTTAGGGTTGTGGGAGTGTTAGGGTTTGATAATGTTATGGTTGTGGGAGTGTTTGGGTTTGATAGGGTTAGGGTTGTGGGAGTGTTAGGTTTTGATAATGTTATGGTTGTGGGAGTGTTTGGGTTTGATAGGGTTAGGGTTGTGGGAGTGTTTGGGTTTGATAGGGTTAGGGTTGTGGGAGTGTTTGGGTTTGATAGGGTTAGGGTTGTATGAGTGTTAGGGATGTGTATGTGTTAGGATTTGGTAATGTTTGGGCATTATTTAAGGATGAACCATGTACAATCTTGTGTCAAGTATCTGGGTGTGATCAGGAATCCTTTGTCTGGTGTCCACAAACGTTTAACCTTAATGTGGACAATCATTGATAAAAAAAATGACTTAGGACTTAAAATTCCTGCTAAACAAAAGGAGGATTGGCTTCCTGTTCAGAAGAATGAAGAACTCTTGTGTGGTGTTTTGCATGACTGCACGGAGTTATCCTTCTTGGCTCACTGACCCACCAGTTGATCAAATTAAACTGACAGGTACAGAGATGACGTCAGCCGTTTAGCTCCTGTATATCATCCAAGATAAGGAGGGTCAGTTAGAGAAGAGGAGAGGTGGTTAGAGAAGAGGAGTGTTCTTACCAATAATAAATTGCTAAACATCAATGGAACATTTTGAAAGCTTGTAAAGCAATATGGCAGCAAATAATCTTTCTGAACTCCACATCTGTGGTGTGTGTGATTATCAAATACAAGAAATTTCCTGTATTGTGGAAAGAGCAAAAAAATAAAATTGTAAAAATATTTGCGTAATGTTGTGTGTGTCAGCTGTGTTTTTTCTTCTTCTTTCAGTACAAAGAAACGCCAAAATTGCACTCCACTGTAATCACACGTGCACTACAAAGATTAGTTTGAAAGGCAATGGAACATTCCAAAATGTGCAATTTCAAGTTTTTTTTTCCTTCAGCCAATATTCAGAAATTTCTCCTTGTGGCTTCTGTAGGCTGTTTAATTCACGTTATGTAAAGAATGTAAAGAATTCTTAAATCCGATTGGTCAGAAAGTATTGATTCACATCCTATAACAGCAGCCTATAATTCAGGCTATAATTCAATAATCGGGTTATATGAGTGTTTTTGAAATAATAGGTTATCATTTCTAGAACAATTCACAGAGATGTGTATGATGGACACACCACAATAATAGTTATACACTAAAAAACATTATTTAATAAGGAAATTTTTAATTATTGAGATGGTGAAGTTTTATCCTAGATGTATGGGTGAAGTCTCCAGTGTTAGAAACTATAATCCACTAGAAAGTCTTCAGGTTGTTTTCATAACATGCAGATTTTTTTTCCAATTATACTGTTTTACTTAAACTCTATTTGATAATAAAGGTTGTCTTTCAAACTAAAATTCCTTTAGTTTTAAACCTAGCCTAATTATTTGTTAGCTTTACCCACCAACCAACAGAATGGCACTTCAACATAACGTAAATGTTTTACATTACATTTATATTATTAGTAATAATGCTCTTTTAATAGGTGATATATCTTTAAAAAAAATAATGCTCATTTGTTTTACGGAGCATAAAACAATAAACTAATCTAGCATTAGGAGGCATAATAAATACATTTAAAATCATAAAAAATCTCATAAAAAATCTCCACAATAATATGCTAGTCACGCCGGCACATGTAATTTTCTGTTACAGACTGACTCAGAGCCCCCTTTAAATAAAGGCAATATTATGTAGCCCTTACAGAAAAAAAGTTTGGGTGCACCTAACTTAAATGAAAGACAGAGTTGAGGCTGAGGCATGAAAAGTCTGTTTATAGCTACTATAATGGTCATAAATCTGTCCTATGAATGTCCCACATTATTAAATACAACTAGATAAAAAACTAATGGTTGACAAATTGCTGTGGGAGAATAGGACGCGTGAGGATGTGCGGTTATTGGAAAATCTACAGGCAACAGTAATAGTATGAATCATTTATTATTTCCTTCGACAGCATCTCCCACATTTGTTGGATTCCATACAAGTGCAACATGAAAAACTTTGCAGCAGACCATGAAAATGCCATTTAAGCTTTATTATGATATCTGATAGTTTACAATACAGTGAAAAACAGACGTGACATTTCACTAGGACAGAATGCAAAGCAATGCAATCAAGTAAAAAGAAGAAGAAAAAAAAGAAAAGGAAAAAAAAAAGCATACACTTGCTTTTTTTTTGAGAGAGAAAAAAAACATAAAAACAGACTTAAAAAAGACTTAATATAGCCTTTATGAATACAACATGCTTCAGACCTTAGAGAATAACAGTCCTAAGAAAAATAACCCTTCAAAAACTTCCATCTGTTTTCCTTTGCATAACATGATGCTCTAAAACTAGAGGGTTGAAACCAGTGTCACTAAAGCAGAAGGCAAAACGAGGGGAAATAGATTTTACTCCGTCTTAACATCCAATAAAAAAAGAAAAATACTAAGCTGCTGATTCAGGGATTCGGGAAATAAACTATGGAAATATAAATAAAGCACAACTTTGCTTTTTTTCCTTTTCTTTTGGTTCGAGTTTTTACACATTCACGGATGTGTACTGACAGCAGTGACACTGGTCTCACTCATCTTCAGAGAGAGTTGGTGGGTTTTTGTGGAGAATCAGGTCTGAGTCGATTGCGAATGTTTCCGCAGGTGAATCCAGCTCACCACTGTGCAGAAACTAAACCAGGACCAGCAGACCTACTATTATACTATTACTGATGAAAAAAACTGAATAAATAGCCTTGTTCATCATAGACAACAAAAGGAAGTAAAGAAGCGAGGACAAGGTAGAGCTAGGAGAATACAAATTAATAAAACTTAATTGTGGAAGAAAAGAGGAGGGGAAAAAAAAGAAAAACAAAACTCGCGTTCACACTTATTCTGTCTCGCACACAAAAAATCCACATGCGTCCAGAAAGCTAGAGGTACAGTGAACAAAAGTGCTTCAAGTCAGGGAAGTAGAGGAACTAACCCAGTACAAATACGTGTGTGTGTGTGTGTGTGTGTGTATATGTGTGTGTGTGTGTGTGTGTGTGTGTGTATATATAATATATATAAAACCTTAAATATGTAACTTTATGTACAAAATCTGACACAGGGACAATATCTTGTCTGTAACTCTGTTTTCAAGTAGGAGCTCTACGACTATTCCCGTTTGCATTGACTTCGGCTGATTAAAACAAAAGGTCACGTGACCTGACTGACCTTGTTGGCGATAAATGTGATAAACGGAGGGTTTTTTCACTGGTTCAACTTTTTAAAATATCTTGATAATCTTTCTATTTTCTTTACTCCATAGAAATCTAGGTTTAACATCAAACGCCCTGCTTGCTACTGGAAGAAAGCCTGCCCCTTCCCTTTATAACGAATATAACCTGCCTGTCGGCCCACTCGCCATCCCCACCTCGTAATACAAGTGTTACCTACACCCACTACAACTACAAATAAAATAAAACAAAACAAAACAAAAAAACGATCGGATCACGTTACGCTTCGGAATATAGCTTTGAGTGGATACAAATATCTGTGAGGTTCTCGGACTTGTGCAGAGCCACCGAAGGAAATCCGTCACTGTGGAGTCATGCGCTGCACAACAGGAAAGGGAGAAATTACTTTTTTGTCCTTTTGGAGAGGCACACGGTTCATGCTGCTTAGAGGCAAAGAGGTGGAGGAGGATGAAGTGCGCATACATGCGTACATACACACACACAGCTAAAGTGCAGGAGGTATAAAGTGAAAGCTCCGGATTGCATTTGTTTAATAGCAGCAGGTTTTTTTTTTTCTTCGCAATACGCCGTTTTTTTCTGTACGCAGCACTTTTTAAAAAACATTATTTACATAATTATTTCTGCTTCTTATCCACGTTCTGGATCAAATTGGCCAAATTCCTAGTGTTTTTTCTTTCCCAACTTGTAAAACAGAAGTAAAAGGTAAAGCAGCAGAATGTCTAGTCTTAGAAAAGAAATAAAAGAGGGAGACGATCATGCCAGCAATCACCTGACCCTGAAGTTCATCCAAAGCAACAATCATCCACAAGAACCTGGACTGAAAGATTTTTTTGTTTGCCTCTAAACCCATGAACAAGGCCTCTGCAAAGTGCAAACAAAAGAACTGCATTCAAGTAAAACACACACGCACTCTGCAACGCATGCACGCGTGTCCGTGCGATCACGTGACCAGAAAAAACAAAAACAAACAAAAAAAACCCACACCATGAGTGTGATGTATGATGGAGGAGAGGTGGGGTGAGGAGAGGAGAGAAGATGAAGTGGAGCTGTGAATCACAGACACTAGGTTCAGTTTTCCTGCTGTCCAGTGCCTTTCAGACAGCATTATATATTTATAAAACAAACAAACAAAAAAAACCCACACCATGAGTGTGATGTATGATGGAGGAGAGGTGGGGTGAGGAGAGGAGAGAAGATGAAGTGGAGCTGTGAATCACAGACACTAGGTTCAGTTTTCCCTGCTGTCCAGTGCCTTTCAGACAGCATTATATATTTATAAAAACAAACAAACAAAAAAAACACAAGTTCACTTATAGTACTGATGCAAACATGGAGCCTGCCACAAATGCCACCTCGACACTAAAAGCAACACATTTCTTTTTCATGATCTTGCCTAAAGCACCAATTACAGCTAAAGACAGGGGAAGAAGTGTACCAGAGGGGCGCACAAATAATTGCACAGTGAAGTCATCTGAGGAAGAGGGGTGGAAGGATCGAGAAATCCGAAAGGAGTTTAATCGCAAATACGATAAAGTAGAGGGATTATATCAAATACAAAATGTCACTGCAAAGCTCAAACCCCACCCTCGAAACCCTCCATGGTCCAATAAGGGTGTGAGATACTGCTACATAAGCCACACCCCTTTCTAGAAATCTCCAAGTAACACATGTCCTTTAGACCTGACAACGCCCCGCCCTGCCCCGCCCATTCCACCCCACCCTGCCCCGCCCATTCCACCCCACCCCACCCCAAAACACAGAAAAGAGCATGCTCAGTGAAAATCTGTCTCTGAGAGTAATGCTAACCAGTAACATCAATCCATCAGAAGGATTCCTACATGAAACACACACACACACACACACACACACACACACCTGGTCATTCGCTTTTGCAAACAGTGAAAATTAAAAGTATAAAGATTTAAATTCTTCCGGATACTGTTAACTGCTCACAATGGGCGGCAACACAGGAACCAGTCAGAGAGGCGGAGCAGATCCCCGGGTCTACCCCCCACGGTAACATCTTGGAGATGAGCGAATGCTAACGGAGGAGCGAGATCTCATTGTTTTCTTCCCTCCATCCACTGCTCCCGATCCATGTGTCATTCCTTTTTGAGTTTCAGAACACCAGTCGTGGAGTCTGAATGTATTGGGGGTAAAGCATGGTGGTGGCAGCATGGCAGAGTGTGTACGTATGTGGTGTGTGTGTGTGTGTGTGTGTGTGTGTGTGTGTGTGTGTGTGTGTCACTCTGTGAAGTCCGCTACAGAGCGGCCCGAAAGGTCACTGAGCAGAAAGAAAATGGACAAGACGAGTCACTCCCAGCCGTTGTCCTTGATCATGTGCGCCAGCTCGATGATGAACTTTCCCTCTTTGTATTTCTGACTGCTCTCGAAAGCATGCTCCTGTGTGAGAGACAGACAGAGAGACAGAAAGACAGACAGAGAGAGAGGGGGAGGGGGGTGGGAAGAGGGGGAGAGAGAATACGATAGGAAATTCAATAAACAAATTCATTATGACCCACTAAAAATGCTCAACTGGCTCTTGACATTTGCATCAGTTTAATTCTAATCACCACCTTCAGCACAAAATTGCCAATACTCAAAATTAACTCTTTCACCGAGCAACGGTTACGCTAACGTGCATTTAACTATCCATGAACACAGACCCCCAACATACTTAGACATCATGAACACATTTACGGCAGATTATTATTACGCCATTATCCAGGGCAACATACCGCTAGCTCATTTATACAATTGAGCAGGTGAGGGTTAAGGGCCTTGTTTAAGGGCCCAGCAGTGGCAGCTTGGTGGTGCTGGGATTTAAACTCCCCACCTTCTAATAAGAAGTCCAACATTTTAACCATTGCGCCACCACTTCCCTGAATAAAAGACCACTGAAAATGAAACAGGCTAATGATACATGATCGAGCGCCCCTGAGACACAGAGAGTTAAGGGCCTTGCTCAAGGGCCCAGCAGTGGCAGCTTAGCAAGGCTTGAACCCCTAAACCAGAGTAATAACCGCTGAGTTACCACTTCCCCAAAGTGGTTGAGACATGGGGAAGTTGTAGTTCAGCATTCATTAATCAAGGTTCGGTATCGCCAAGCTGCCACTCTTAGGCTCTTAAGCAAGGCCCTTAACCCTCTGTGTGCTCCAGGTGCACTGTATCATGACTGACCCTGCACTCTGACCCCCAGTTTCCTAACATTGAAATTATTTTCTTCGCATATACCAGCAATGTGCTGTAATAAACATGTGGCAAATAAAGACTCTTCTTGCTCTCCTCCTCACCTTGAGTTTCTGAACTACATGCCATCATTTCTATAGTAACAAGTTTAATCTACATCAATGGATTAAAAACCACTTTGCATTAGGGGACATTTATTAAGTTGTGGAAGGAGTCTCCAGTGTCAGTGCTTAGTGAGAGCAATAGAACAGTCTTCAGAAATGTCTTATTAAATTTACTAGAGTAAAAAAAAAAAAAAAGAAGGCTGGGGGAGGGAAGGGCAAAGCGATAACAGGAAGTCATGTGTGTCATGGATGTCCCACTACACTAAATGTAACTACAAATGAACAAGAAGCACATGTTGTTCTGTGAATGTAACTGTGAATATAATGCAGGTTGTAGAAGACGACTCATTACATGCTGTTATAATCCAATAACAAACTTTGAGGTAATTTATTTCTGTAATACTTGGAGGACCCTGAAGTGTTTTATTATTATAATTTTACTAGATTTCTGTTAAATGGAGCTCAGGGAGCGGAACAATGTGCTTTTTCAGGTAGGACTGCAATTTTGACAGAATTATAAGAATTAATTATATTATACAGACAAAAGTATTGGGACACCAGACTTTTCCAGCCATATGTGGTTCTTCCCCAAACTGTTACCACAAAATTGGAGGCACACGTTTATTTTTGGATGCATGAAAATATCCCTTCACTTCATCTAGGAGAAACCCAAACCTGTTCCAGCATGACACTACCCCTGTGCACAAAGCCAGCCCCATGAAGATATGGTTTACATGGGTTGGAGTGGAGAATCTTAAGTTGCCTCCAATTGAGCTCTGACCTCAATCCTAATAAATGTGATGAATGTGAACCCTGACTACATCCCAGGCCTCCCTCACCTCACCTCCACCGGTGCTTGACTTAACAACACCCTTATGGCTGAATAAGCAAAAA